>NW_028318236.1:907394-1209859 GCF_062004578.1 Staurois parvus
CACACAACATTCAAAAGAAGTGAAATCAAATTGCCTTTTTGGCATTACACCAATACAATAGATAGCACCCTATCAGAAAATTTTGTGGAGGGGGAGGGTATAAGGAGGTGAAATTCCCACAGAAGGATGTAATTCAGGTTTCAGCTGTTCATTGGATAAAGTATAGTATATACTGTATAAACTCTTACATCTGTTGAGGAAGTGGACATAAGGTCTATGAAACACGTCAATAACCAAGTGGGGACCCACTGATTTTGCAATAGCAATGGTGCTTGTAAGATGTCATAATAATACCTGAATGATATTGGGTGATAGGTTTACTTGAATTGCTGTATAAAAATACATGTGTTGGGTTGCTTTGTGGTGGTTAGGTAAGATGGGGTGAAATTTGGTAATGTATGTGTGGCTTTGGCATAGTAAACCATGTTTTAAAGTTATTTCCATAATAAATACACATTTGTACAGTGTAAAAAAGTGTGGCAAATATGGTACTTGTCAAGTTCCGTCACTGTCGTTTTTTAACTGAGAGGTGGGCAACACAGCAATGAACTGCTAATTGCCCCAAGAAAATCAACAAAATTACACAGAAAAAAAAATACAAAAAGAGAAAAAAAAATGGTTTGTTTCTCTCAGAGCATAGAAAAGACATCCTTTCTCCTAAGGACACTAGCAAAAATTGAGGCTTGCTGGTAGTAAGAGGCGTTATACTAGGCTGTCCTTACAACTTGTGTTTTACTGTTTTCCAAACTCTTAAAGGCAGCAACATACCCCATAGTTCCAGAATACTTCTCCTATGTCCCATAATGAACAATTAACCTGCTGCCAACCATGTAAGGCCTAAGTGAGGCAACAGGGCTGGTGGGCCTAAAAGTGGAACTTTACCCTTAACAACTTGATAAAAATATTGTTCTTTAACAAGTAACATACATTCCACATTAATAACTATGGTAATAGCAAGTGTGTGCTGTGAATTGCCTCCAGCATTGCTCCTGTTACTTCTTGCTGAAGGCTGCCATTTTCCTAAAGCCCAGAGCCCCTGAGCAGCAGTAAATATTTAGGCTGTCAGCAGACTGGCCTCTACTTTTTTGGCACAGTGCCAAAAAATAGAGAGCAACTGAGCATGTGCAAAGAAGGGTATTATTGGATTTTAAACAGTATAAACATGTATTTCAAATGTTTTACATCAACGTATCTTCAAAAGGGGCCAGCATAAAGTGATCTATCAATTTTCTGACTAATGTTCCACTTTGAAGCCCATGTGTCGGACATATGCGTCCATAGGGGCTGAGGTTTCCATAACAGTGGTTAAAATGTCACAGAGATTCTGAGCCAGCAAGACAGGCTTCTGATCATTAGATCCTTGCTACAGACAATCATAATGATCACATGATCATAAAGTCCATCCTACCTGCTGACATTAAGACCCACATAAAAGTCCAACGAGAGGTGCTGGGAAAAGGTTAAGAGATAGAGGCTTCTACTATTTTCTAATAATGCTAGTTGCCTGTCTCTAATGGTGACTGGATATAATGATGATAACAAGTATGCACATCAGGTAAGGAATTCTGAAAGCTATTTTGGGGCTCTGAAGAAAGAGGGTCAATATGAAAATTACATTCGCAGAAAGAAAACAAATGCAGCCCCCATGTTTTTATCACAGAAGGTTTCCTTTAATTTGCTGAGCAATTTGAATCACATTTAGTAATGGAAGACATGAAGTGCTGAACCGGTGTCAGAAACAAGAATCATTACCCATAATACTGCAGGAAACCCCTAGATCTCGACTTGGCAAAACCTTCTGTCTTCTGAAAAAGACCTGATGTTATTTACCGTTCCTGTACACATGCCAGACACTTTGAAACCCCTGTTTAAACTGCTTCCATAACAACAAACAGAGTAAAGGGAGACTAGATGTATTGTTTTTATCACACTGTCGTCAGCATGATGCAGTCAGATTCCTTGAGAAAGCCATGCATGCCTTGGGTAGGGGAATAAGCTGTCCTTTTGAACAGATGGTTTCTATCTAATCAGAATAGCAAATAATTTGTTAGAATGTACAAATAAAAATGTGTTATGTTTGCCTACAAAACAAAGAGACTGGAGACATCAAGCAATATGTGCAGAAGATGAAGCTGTTAATGTAGGTGTGAAATAGAACACAAGAAAATATGTAATTAAAAGTTTGAAGCTAATCTCTGGGGAACCATTCCAACCCAAATAAATTTTACCCACCCTACGCCCTTGTGGCTAATAGACGCCTCGTGCATGCAGACACTCCCAAGATGAGCACGAAGGAGTGTGCACAGGTCCTTCAGAATATTTTAACAAGTGCCTGTAAGCATATTTAATTCCTTCCTGCCTGCCAAGGTGTCATTTTTAAGAGATCTAAATCCCCAAGGGGGGAGAGGATCGGTGATCATGTGATCACTATCACAGCGGTCACATTATCAGAAGTTGGTCCCACTGACTTCCGATCCCTCTGGCCCGAGAGCTGTCTTTGACAGTTCAGTCTTTATGCTGGGAGAACACTGTGAGTGTGCTCTAAGCACAGAAACATCAGCCGCCCAGGGGCGCGTACATGGGCATTAAATCCCACCCTTTTGTTGCTGCACAAATGTGTTAGGCAGTCATAAAGGGGTTAATGCTTAAGTTTAGCTTACACTTCATATGATGTGTCCCTTGTGTTGATTCTTCTCCTTTCAGTAGAAATCATCATTTGTCCTACCTCCCCAACCCCCTCCCCATTCATGCCATTGTTTTCTTCTGCTGTGGTGAGGGTTAATACAACTAAAGGGCACAATTTATCATCATGAAAGCTTGACTATGCCTGCCCTTTAGTGCCTGATCCACCATTCATAGCAGCCATACTACAGGTATGAACGACATAGGATCTCTGAATGGAGGGGTGAAGCTATCAATCATCTGCCTGTAGGACAGTGTAGACATTCTTCCAATCTGTAGGTGGCACTCTGCTGTTGCTACCATTGCAGAGGAGTTTATTATGGGAATTGTCCCCTTATGGACTCCAATCTTCTCAGGGAAGGCAGTTTTCTGATTGGATGCTGAAATTCTTCGAGATTTCAGGCCACCATCATGTTGAGGGAACTTATAAAGAGGGTGGCCCACATCATTTTGGTGTGCCTGAATAGGGAAAAAGATTAGCATAGAGCAATGTTCCTGATTAGAAGGGGCAATATAGGGAGAACTGCCCATGTTCATAACAGAAGCATAAAGCATCCTCAACCATAGAAAGAATACCACTTGGGTATATCATACTGTGTACTGCCACCCCTCCAGTAGAAGCTGCCCTCCGATAGCCATAACAAGCCATTAGATTCCTAACACTCTGGCAAATACAACTTATATTGCCTTATTCTGGTGCCCACCAAACTGTTTATGCCTGAGAAAGGTCATTTGTTCTTAATAATACAGATAATATAGTGTACCAAAATGGCATGGTTTCTCCCAGTTTGGGTACCCTGTCAGAGGTCCCGCCCACATGCCTTCCTCCCATTCATATTGATTGATTGTGATTGACCAAGCTATGCTGCTTTAACTTTAGCAGAGAAAAGTGTGGTCAGAGATCTGTCTATGCTATTTGGCATGGGTTAGTGAATCTCCTGACTGGCCAAAAAAGAATTACAAATCCTTTACACATAAAATAGTCTTATTGGACACAGAAATAACAGTTGGGAGGACTTGGCCATGAAATCAGCAGAAGTCAAGTCCCAGTATGAATGTGATATAGAACCAAAATATTAAGAGGGAGGTTCTATGTCAATATATGCCCACATTCTACATATTGTAGATAGAGCACACATTTGTGTAACCAAGGCCTTTCAAGGGTATATACAACATTGCAGATACCACATAAATACATATGTTAAAAAGTAATATTTAATTGTACAAATGCTTTACACGAGTTGGTAAAAGGGAAAACATTCCAAATGCAGGTTTGACACGTTTCGAACAATCATATGTCTTCTTCGGGAGGACATGTGAATGAGATCTAAAAATACAATGAATAATTATAGACCACCATATATTCATACCTCCGCATTACCCATTGTGATTGCACAAGATTTTTAAAAACAATAAATATGCACTGCATATTCACTACAACATTGTCACTGTGCACCATTGCTTCCATGGGCGCAGAAAGCATAAAAAAAGGCCAGAGATCATATAACACAAGGGACACCACCAGCAATACTTTATATTTCCTTGAAAGCTTTCAGCTACAAACATTTGTGTTCAGTGTATGATAAAAAACCAAGTTCCTCTTAATAGAGATAATATGAGACATTTTCTGGTGTCTGCATTTGGGTAGAGTGTTTGTTTCAAAACCTGAGGGTGCTGCACGGGTCCACATTAAAGTCCATCTGTGGACATGCACAGTCCACCCTCCTATGTCTACCTCCCACCCATTCACAGCATTTATTTTTAAATGGCTTCTTCAGCAAGGTAGATACTTGAAGAAGAATCTTCTATGGTGAAGTAGATGGAAGACTCAGGACCCAATCTATCATGCGACCAGGGGCGGACTAACAACTCATGGGGCCCCCGGGCAATAGGGGATCATGGAGCCCCTGTGTACTTGCCCAAACTCAAAAAAGCCTATGAAAAAGGTACCAGGGGCATCTCATGGGGCCCCCTACTGACCCCGGGCCCTCGGGCATTGCCCAAGTTTCCAAATGGTCAGTCCACCCCTGCATGCGACCAATAATTTTGGTGAATAAAAGGGGTTTTAAGCTTGGTGATTAGTTGGTGGGAGGGGGGTTAATTCTCAGACTTCTACTTTAAGTATTTTTAGTGTCCAAGAAGAAATAAAATGGGAATCAAAATGAAGCTGAACTCCATCCTTGCACAGTTGCACAGGTTCCTCTTTTGTTCTAAAATTGCTTAGGGCAAAATTGGGAAAAACATTTTTTCACATTTTACAAAGCATTTTTTGGGGGGGGACAAAAATTGTGGAATATGTTCTTTTACACTGATAAGTAATATATCTACGACCTGGTATGCAAATAATATAACATGAAGACGTTAATGAAATATTTCTGAGAATTATGTAAAGTCTTCAATTATTGCAAGTTCTAATAGCTGAAGACAAGCAAGTCCTGGAATAAAATGCAATTAACATTTAACTTCTCAATGCGGGTCTCAAACAAAAGTAATATGGATTTCAGCCACTAGGGGACACTGCAGGCGAAAGGATTCAGTTTAGTTTGCTTGTGGGCAACATCTTGTACCTCCTACTTGGGTGTTTGTTGGGATACAGTAGATGATAGTTGCTGTCCTCTAAGGCCTTCATTTCCAGGTAAGAGGGTACATTTGCCTGACAAATTAGTTTATCTTTTTTAACCTTTAAATGATTGCTATTAATGTTTTCCACTGTCACGGCATAATATTTACTTATAGCCTGCTCAGTAAATGTATTATTCTTTTCCCCCTCTCAGTAAAATGGTGAGACCAACATTTAGAGTTTGGAAACATATCCACAGTGCAATTTCTGCTTAGAGCAAAGCTGCAATTTGCATATATTGTGATAAGAAATATTATTTTCCAAATGCTAAAAGGATAACAAAACACATGACAGAGGTGCCTCAAAGACATTAAAAAATACTTTATGTAATGAAATGATGAGGGCCAGAATTAAAGTGCAAGTAGCTTTTCCCTCCAGAGTTCTCATTCCAGAAACACTCTCTCTGCAGCTTCTGGGTCATCACAAAGTGTTTCTTTAGCACCAGCATCTTCAAGGATTGAAGTGTTGCAAACCACAGCCTCCCACAAATACACAATCCCTTCATTTCTAGATAAAATGACACTTGAAAATTAGGAGAACATCAATTGAGCTCTTCATAGAGCAATATACTGTATGCTTCTGGGTCAGCATTGTCAATAACTGAAAATGCATATTGACATGAAGCTTTTTAATTATAACAAGGGAAAGGGGAGTGGTTACCTGTTCTCATGTATAGGTGAAATGTTCTTATACATATACAGTCCTTGTTATTAAATTTGTAATAAAAAATATATTTTACAAAGCAAGTTTAGCCCTTCCAGACTAGTCCATATTCTCAATGGATACTCAGGCCTATACTTCCAAGGATGCCAGGTTCCTGGTGATGCCCTTCATTATTGGTGGACCTGCTCTAGGATGGGCCATTTCTGGTCCAGGGTCTTCTCGCTGTTGCATTCACTAATTGGAACATCGCTTACTAAGATTCCTTAGCTGGCTCCCTTGCATTTTAAACCCCTGAACAGTACTAAATGCCAATTCCAGTTGGTCCCCTTTGTTCTGCTAGCTTCTAAACTTACAATTACTAAGGTGTGAAGGAAGCAAGTCACCCATTTTTCAGAAGTTGAATCTCACCTGGATTGCATTTTTATTAACAAGCAATTGACTAGTATTCTTACTAACAGTCATGCAAAATTTC
This sequence comes from Staurois parvus, assembly GCF_062004578.1. Lineage (NCBI taxonomy): Eukaryota > Metazoa > Chordata > Amphibia > Anura > Ranidae > Staurois > Staurois parvus. The sequence goes on from NW_028318236.1 coordinate 913,832, forward strand.
TTAAAATTTGGAGCCCATGGCTCATATACTGACATCCAATGATTCCCGTCACGCTCCTCTCCTCCTTTTACCTTTCTTTTCTTCTTATTTCTCTTTCTGTCGGAACCTAAGTCTCTGTTACAGGACTGATGTCATGTCGGTCACCAGGTCAATCAATAGTATCAGCCTTATAGCTGTCATCTCCTTCACTGTTTTGCTATATTGGCCACCTTGCTGTTTGTGCCATTTTTGTTATCATCACTCTTTTGTTGATGTATTGGTTGCTAAGCCTTTGGGCATCGATTTGTAAACTGTATTTGTATCACTCGTTAAAACAAAACAAAATAAAGCATATTGTAAAGAAAAACAAGTTTAGTTTATTTACTGAATAAGCTGTACTTTTATTTCAAGCATATTTTATTTAATTTTTATTTTATTAAATATTTTATTTCAAGCAATACTTCTATATACACTGAATTTCATGTTCCCGGTGTAACAAAATCACTTTCAATTTGTACATTTTTTCCCCCCTAAAATGTCCATTTTTTTTCATAAAAAGAAAACAGGGAAAAATGTTTTTTTCCCATGGCTTCAAAATTTCCAGGAAATTTTACATCTCTAGATGACATCATTGGACCCAAATAAATTTTTATGTTAAAAATAAAAATGTTTAATTTTAAAATGTCATTAACATGTTGATGAGTGGAAAGGAGGAACTACTGAATGCAAAATAGAAACAGATTAAACTTTAGCTTTAATATATACAAAATAACCACCAAAGAAAGTCAGCACATTGGACAGTTCTCTGCTGAACACTACGAAATGTATAAAACAGTTTAAAGGCTTCACAATAAAAGGCTGACAACAGGGAAATGTTTCTCTTTAATTCAGCCCATAATAAAACGGTATAACCCATTACCCGCAAATGTTGTGGCAGCAAGTAACCATTATGCTTTTAAATGAAGAACAGACAACCTCATTAAGAGTAAATCTATACATGGCTGTTAGGTAGATTGACACCAGTACAGTCTTCCTGTTTACAGCCTAAGTGCAGTACAGAAAGTGTCGGCCTCCTTTGCTTTGTGCTGTTGTGGCTTAGTACAAAAAAAACTCCATATTTAACCCTTTTTTCCACTCTCAAAATTTAATCAATATGCATCCACTACTTAATGGCCCTGTAATCTATTTTTTAAGAAGGTGTTTTGTAATGTCCTCTGTGAACTCCTGAACCTTTACTTTACTTCGCCCTGTTTTTAGTTGAGGTGATATGCACTATTCTATGGAACATACAAATCCCATAACCCATAATCCATATAGGAAGTGAGCAAAAGGGGGTGACTATGCTCCTACCTACAGTTGGACCATGGAGAACAAATGTAGCCACCCTCTAACAGATTCAGATCACAACAGAAAAAAAAAAGAATTTGATGTAGGCTGAGAGCAATAAAAGGTAACTTTGGAGTTAAAATAAAAACTTGATTTTTTTTGTCACTATTAATCTATTTTTTGGTACCTATTCACTATTGAGGATTTATGAGATAGTTGGACATTTTGTGAGATAGTTGGTAGATCTTTTGTGTTTTGGTGTGGAAGTCACGCTGAGGTCTGATTCCCATTAATGAACATATTTTGGAGTCAGGGTGCCTACAGGGGTGATCAATAGGCTGTAGGTAAATGGGAGACTGTGCCTTGTAGGCTCTCCCTTCCGACATATACATTTGAACTGCGTACGTTTCTACTGAAAATAGGAGGCTTTACTAAATGTCTGCAGAAAGTGCCTGTTAAGTGCTCCAGAAATCCAGGGGCAGTCCGAGGTGGAAGAAAGTGTCATTTGAGATGATAGGTTGACATGCAGCTAAACTCTAGACTGAGACTTGCCCTCCTGTAATAATCATCGGGGATTCCAGTTATCAAAGCCAGGTGAAAAATCTGCATGTCCAAAAACAGGTGCCATAGTTGACGCCTTGGGGGAATTCCCAGTGGTCACACAGGCTGTTCTTGCTCCTTTAGGGTGCTACCAATCAGTGAGTGGTTCAGAACTTCCAACTGGGACTTTGGACAGTGTAGTGTCACTTTAACCAAGATTCTCCTATGTTTTGCTGCCATGGATTATATTATGTTCAAATTGGCTAAAATTGCTATGCGAATGACCACAATAAACTGAACATACAAGTAGTGATTTGGAGCATGCTTTTAGCCTATGGTAGCAGAGCAATCAAACATTCAATTCAATGAATGGCTCTCGGCAACGTTACATGACAAATTAGCCTTCTTTGACAAACTTTGGGAACCCTGGATTAAATATCTGTCAGATGCATTATAAGTTGCATCGAGAAAGTCCTACTGTCAGGGATCTCCTCGATCCCCGCAGCAATGGTCCCGGTGCAGGCGCAGTGCGCCGCCCTGTGCAGGGACTCGGCACTAGGTCCGGGCCGGCCGCGGCCTTCGAGTTTGCGCATGCGCAGTAGAAGCTGCGGCCGCCCGGTGGGCACCAATGGCAGCGCAGGGCGGGATATTTAAATGGCCCTGAGCTGTCATTCAGTGCCTTCTGGTCTTACCTGCATCCTGTATCCTTTGAACCTGTACCTAGTGAGTTATTTGACCCGGATTGTTCTTGACCTGCTGATTTCTCCTGCCCAGACCCTTGCTTTGCCTGACCTCTCTTCGGAATGCCCCTCATTAGATCTGACCTGCTGTTGCTGACCTGGCGTGTGACCCGACGATTCTCTGCCCGCTCCCTTGTACCATACCGTCCTCTACGTTACGCACTCGGCCCGTCTGACTTCGCACTTGCTCAGCCATCCATCCATCCCATCGGGGTCACCCGACCTCCTCATATCAGGCTCTCCCTGGTTGGAGCCCCTGGCGAACACCCCTACCACTGACGGGTGTGCTCAGTAGTTGCAACCTGGTCTCGGGGTACTCCAAGTCCATCCCCACCATCAGGGGCTCTGGTGAACAAGTACCCTGGGACTTCGACTCCGCGCTCTGGGCACGCCTGACCAGTGGAGTGCTAGTGGTGCCGCTAGGCGGTCCCTCACACCTACTTTAGCCAGATAGAGTGCACTACTTGTTCATTTTGTCCTTCCTTCCTCTTTTCTTTCTGGACCCCTTTTATCTTTTTTCCCTATTGCTCTAACTATAATGTTAGCGGAATGAACAATACGGGATATTCTGGTGTGTATGAGGGAAATAGTCCCAAATCTGTGCGGGCCAGTACAGAACCTTGGTGGTTGCCTTGGCCCTAACTCTTCTTATCTTATCCCAGTCCACCCCATGGCATGGGGATGTTTTTATAATTTTTGTACTGTTGTATAATCTCCTCACCCCTCTTATTCGGTACCAGTTTCGGAGGAGTCATAGGGAAATAAGCCTAGGTTTGCTATATTTCATAGCCTTAAAATATTGCTATTTGAGTTTAATTCCTGTATAATGCTGTACTACATGAAAATTGTATTATTTTTCTCTTTGCTATGCATTGTATTTTGCCATATGCCTATAACACATTGATTGTTATACTTGCAAGCATTGGAATACTGTTCTTTTCTTAAAGTTCCTAATAAAAACTACTGAAAAGAAAACATTCAATTCCATTTGTTGTTGAAACTGCAGAGTAATTTAAAAACATTAAATGGTGATTTTGGTCAACCGCCTGGAGATGGGATCAACATAGTTCTGATCAAACCCATCGTAAAAATCTGAGTAAAATTGTGGTCACTTTTTTATCGTTTATGACTATACTAAAGATGTCACTTTTCTGTCCAGCTCCAACTTCACAATCAACCAAATTTTGGTAGTCAATCGAACTTTTGGTTGGTTGACTGCTTTGATTTACTTTCAAATGAATTTGCAATATCTGGTGGATCAGTAGTGGTTGAAATTGAAATAAAATTGGCCAGTTTTAGAATTTGCATACTGTAAGTGATCTGAATATTCCAAGATGATGTGCATGCTTCATGTGGGAGGGGCATATATTGGTTTGAGCTGCTACTTGATTTTCTTGGAATGGGTTTCATTTCCTTTTACTGCCCCTAAAAGTGAGCATTGGTTTTGATTTGCCTGTACTTGCACGAGGTTTGTCTGGGTACTCCACCTGCTTTACACACTGCAACAACATGCTGTATGTATATGTATGCAAGGGAGAGAGGGACCTTATATTGTAAGCTCCTTCAGGGCAGAAACTGATGTGAATGTACAATATGTGAAGCACGGTATAAATTATCAGTGATATAAAAATTCCTGTATTAATGAAAAAGAATCAGTGGCTAGAAGTCCTGCTTTGATGCACTAGTGTCCCTGGTTCAAATCCCACCTAGGACACTATCTGCATGGAGTTTTCCTTTGTGCTTGTACTCTAAAGATAAGTTGGTAATTTAATTGGCTCCTGCCTAAGTTGGCAATAGTTAGTATGTGTATGTGAGATAGGTACCTTAGACCTTAGAATGTAGGCTCCTTAAAGCACAACTACACTGCCTCTAAGCATCACAAACCAAAAACATTATTTCATTCATTTTAATATTTAAAGCAAACATTCCCATCCATCCATGTCTCCATGGTTTATTTTGCTGAGAAACACTTTGAAAAACACTGCTTAACATTTCTAATTTTCTTGAGTAAGGGCAGATCATTTATGTAGTCTTTACTTCCTGGAATCCATCTGCCCTTAGCACTGCCATACAGGCAGGAGGGTGTCCATAGTCGAGAAAGCCCCACCTCCAGATGATGCCATAAAGACTCCTGGGAAGCATGACATCATTTTGGCCTAGGCCAGAAACTAGGAAGCAACTGACAAAAAAAAACAAACAATCCCCCCCCCCCCCCCCAAGATTAAAGCAAGTAATATTAATATACCTTCCTATTTCTTAATACTAGCAGCTTAAAGATTACAATTAGTCAATGCTGATTGCAAGAGTGAAGTTCTTCAATCAATATTAATTATTTTTTAATGCCTGTGCTGCTAGCATTAGCAAACAGATAAGAAGGTATATTATATTTACTTGATTTAATCTTGTTTTTTCATTTATTCAGTTGCTTACTGACTTCTGGCCTAGGCCAAAAAGATGTAATACATCCTAGGACTCTTTATGTTCATTTTTTTTGTTTCATCTTGTGGAGGGGCTTTCTCAGCTAAACACACCCACTGGACTGCATGCCTGAGGTAAGGGCAGGTGAATTCCAGGAAGTAAATGCTTCTTGAATCATCTGCCTTTTTTCAAGAGAGCTACATGTACAAATGCTAGAGGGTGTTTTTCAAAGCAATTTCTCACAAAATAAAGCATGGACATATGGATGGGCGGGTGAATTTTCTTTGAATATTAAAAAATAATTAAATAGCATTTTCAGTTTATGGTGTTCAGATACAGTTTAGTTCACCTTTAAGGGCAGGGACTGTAAATTGCAGGTGCTATAAAAATACCTGTAATAAATATTAATTTTGAGCAGAGAAACGAAAGCCAAAAAAGCAGATTCAGGTAAACAGTTATTTAGCTGCTGGAATTTATTCTTGTGTTTGGCATTCCCCCAAAGCACAACGGGCCTAAGAAAATCTGGTACTGAGACGAGACACAGAAATGCAACAGCCCCAGGCACACTGTCGCTAATTTTTTTTACATTGTGTTGTTTGCAAATCTAGGACAACACCTTAGATGATAAATAATAGGCTTATCAAACAAAGATATCCCATGGTTTTCTAATAAATATTCCTTTCAATGAGGCTAAATAAATTCTACAAGCCCGATGCACATCTGGCCAAATGTCACAACAAAGTTAGGAGACAGACGAGAGGGAAAGTGTGCGTAAAAGTATGTTTATCTAAAGTCATATTCCCAGGCGGCGTCCTACTCCAGCAAGATGAAATGCTATCATGGGCTCAAAGCATGCTCCTGCATTTCATTAATTCACACAAAAACCTCTTGCTGTAAAGGGATTTGTCACCATAAATGTGAGCTTTATTAAGTACAAACACACAATTAATCACAAATAACCACATTAATGCAGACCCCTCTTTATTACTCATTTGAGCTTCCCTATACAGATGGACTATGTTTAGCTCTGAAAAACTGTCATTAGAGGCAAGAGTATGATGTGAGCAGATGCCTTCCCCCCTATCCTGGCCTGCTGCGTGCTCAAATTAAGGGTCTGATATGTAATTGGTAGGGGGACAACCTATGACACATTCTTTGTTGTGCATGCTTCCCCCATAACATCCAGAAGAGGTGCAAAGGGTCTGATATAGATTTTATGGATTTTGGGGGGAGGGGGTCCTATGTAATTTTTTTTTTTTTGCCTGTGGTTTCCCTTTAAAATTCATACAAGATCTGAAGGGTCTGGTATAAATTTTTGGGGGTACCACATGTCATTAATTTTTTTAGATGTATAACAAAAGTGACATATATTAACCTCTTGATGCCAGCCACATGCATATATGTGGCTGCTTGGCATGTGGGCCTCAACGCCCATCAACCGCACATATGCGACCCAGTTAAAACTACTTTCCATGCTAGAACGCGCTCCCTGCATGCTCCTAGCAAGGTGGCCGATAGTGGTTGGTATTGGGATCTTTCCAATTATGTGACCGCTGTGACAGCCAATCACAGTGGTCACATAACCCAAAAGGCCGTCTCCCAGCTTTTAGAAATCTTTGGAGGCAGTCGGCACCAAAGGGTTAATAAAAAGCTGTTAATTCACTTTTCCCTGCAAATTTCCTCTGATTTGTAATTAGTATGGGGGTAACCCATGACATTTTTTTTTATGCAGTGTTCCCCTTTAAAATCCATACTAGAGCAGAAGGCCCTAATATTGATTTGTTGGGGGGACCACATGTCATTTTTTTATAGATGTATAACAAAAGTGACATACTGTATATGAATGAAAAGCTATTAATTCACTTTTTACCACAAACGTCCTTTTTTTGTAAATAATGCAATGGGGACCCCACCCAAAATACACATACAATCCTCATCCTCCGTGATAAGTGCCTGATATGTATTTTGGGGACTCCCTGTTGTAGAATTTCCAAAAATAAAAGCCGCTTGCAGAGAAATGTGAAATAACTGCATTTTAGATGGCTTTTGTTTTCCTGTGTAGAAAGTCACTTTTGCCTTACTACTTTGCATAGTAAATGTGTGTCACTTCTAAGGTCAGTTTAGAGGATCCCCCAGGCAGGTTTTTCAGTGCAATAATGTATTTTTGATTTTGAAATTTCAGCATTATTAAATTCCTGAAAATGTTTTTTTTTTAATTAATATTGGTACTTGTCTAATAGGGCAATGCATAGCTCTTCATGGACAATCACTTGACTATCAGCCCTAAAAATAGAGAACATTGATTTGACGGATTCGGCTCTCATTGACTTCAAAGGGTTTCAGATTTGGCATTCAAATGTCACAGCCGCAGAGATTTTTCCTCACTTCCTCTCCTGTTGACAACAGTTTCTCCAGACAGGATGAGAGGAGAAATCTCCAACAGGAGAACCAAAATACAAACCTGTCAGTTGGTTCTATCCTCACCTACTCTGCAAAAAGGATGTTGCTGAAAGAGAGTTCCCCTCATTTCCTGTTTGGTTATATCAGAGGGGCGAGGGATCCTCAAGCTAAGATGAAAGTAAACAACAACAGCATCTGGGTCTGATACTGTTCTGGAGACATAGGAACTGGAAGACAGCATGTTCTATCAGAAAGAGCTATCAGTAAGGGTTCAGACAGGCCTTGCAAACCTCAGGGACCTCTAGGGTCTTGAACTGTATACCTACCGCTTTCCATACAGCATATCTATATATATATAATATATTTATCTGTCAGAAGCTCTAAAAAAAACAGGTAAACTCTGTATGAAACAAATACGTAACTGTCCATGCACAGAGCTGTTTTTATTTGAAAACTTATTTCCTTTTGAACACAGGAAGCAAAATAACACCTATTCGTCATTTCTGTAGAGAAAAGTCATTTTAATTACTTCAAAAGCAATTATCGCTTCCAGCTCAAGGTTAATCCTCAGGGTATATATTCAGCTTTTTTCATAAACACACACCAACCATATTCATCTTTCTGCACCTTGCATATTAGTACCGAGTTATTCAACCTGAAATTATTTTTAACAACTCATTGGCATTTTGCTTACACTGGCCCAATTTACTAAGACTCTTGATAATGTTATGTTAGTCTGGATTTGAATAAAATAGACCCTTATCATGGAGGTCTGGTACAATATCCAGCATTCATGACATTTCAGAAATGTGCTAGGGTCCTGCTCTCACTAAGCCTCACCTTTTAGCTGCTGCATCTGTTGCAAAAAAAGTACTACCAAACACCAAGACAAAGGTTTTAAATTGTTCCTACTGGGGCCAAAATTATACATTTTGCTCCACTAGGCCAAATGTTTAGTGCCACCTCTCTGCTACTCCATCAGCTGAATTGTCTTGGCATCAATTTTAGAAGTCAGAGACAGGAGGAACGCTGAGGCTTTAAGAGATCGTGTGCTACCTTATGTCTTCCACCTAAAAGGGGAGTGAACAATAACCTTATTCTGCTAGCAGGTCAACTCCAGGTTATGGACCCAGAGTGACATTGTAGGTATACAGTACACTAATATAGCAACAAAAATACACAAACAGTAAATGGGAAGCACCAATGAGCATCTGAACAGATGGCAGGCAAGAAAGCAGTCTGGAACCTTTTTACTCCGAATGGAAATGTTTTACTGACAGCAGTGAGTGGTTGTGTGCCGCCCAAGGAAGTCTTGCTGCTCTAGGTCTTGGTACATGTTGGCCATGTAGAAATGTGGATCTAGAAGTAAAATTAAGATCTTGATTTTGTTTCACTGTTCTGCAGACAAGTGACAGCAAGAAGGATGCAGAAGGAGAGGTGGTGTGTCAGCCTCCCGTCTCTGCATTCCTCTTGCCGCAACCCATCTCAGGAAAGTGCTTGGAGTCGAGACAAATGGTCCTTTCTGAAACCTCTTCTCATTCCTAGCTATGTTGTTGGACGGCCGCAGGGGCAGGATGTGGGGTTGGGATTGCTGGTGGTCGGAGGAAGGGTCCATGCACCCATCATAGCTAGGGTTAGGAAGCACCTAGTCACATGGAACAAAGAACTATATGTTTTTGGTCCCATGGGGGACAGAAAAGTAAAACAATAATTATAATGATGGTTCTTTGTTCACATTTTATGCATGCCCCAGTTAATAAGTTATGTGTTGTTTACTTTCACCCGGAGTTGCATGACATTATTTATAATAGAGAGTACAGTGTTGTTTAAATGAGAATATATTTTCTAGTCACTTGGGGAGTGCATTGATTTCCATGAGTCAGCTGACTCACACAGGTAGATTTACTAAAGGAGTAGAAACTTTTTGTTAGCAAAGTAAATGTTTACTTAGCTTAATAAATATTCATTGTATGCAAATTAATAATTAAATATATATTTTATTTCCCTTGAACATGATTGGGTATTCTACGGCTTTGCCTTATTTACTGTTGTATTGTAAACCAAACCCATAGCACCGTGAGGAGTAGCAATAAAGCAGAACCAAGTAGGTCAATTTACTACAGCAGTAGAGGTTGCTCACTTAGCAAAATGAAGGTTAGTAAATAAAGGATCCTTTCACTCACTCAATCATGTGTGAGGGGAAAAAAAAAGTTTTCGTAGCACAGGATTGGCTAATTAAACTGAGCACAGCTTTTACCTTATTTACTAGGCTCAGTCTTTAATCGCTTAGTAAACCAAGCCCTATATCAGGTAGTAGAGCCAGAGGAAAAGTGTTTTGGGGCCAAGCAGGACCTTTTTGTCTTCGCCATGCCTGATGAAGGGATCCTGTGAGGCCTGGAAACATTACACTCTTTCCCTGTGATGTGATCAATTTGAATAAAAACTTTTAGAAGTTACTTGAAGATTCCACAATGTGCTGCCAAATATGTAGCTTGACCTGTGATCGGTTTCCAGCTGGCTGTTGCTACAGCAGCCATTTACTTCTCAGTCCATTCCTCATTCAGGAATGTGTGTGAGAATATTGATAATTGTTCCTGAATTCGAAAAGTACAGTGCACTAAGAATCTGATGAGCTTTGGTTTGAGCAGAATATAAGTAGTTCAACTATACTGATTATTTGGTGTTCATTACCGAACTATCAAACCTAGTGGCCTGCGGTGTGAGATGGCCTGTAGGCCACAAGACCCTGCAGAGAATTGGAATGGGACAAAGCTGAGACTGCTATTTCTGGTACACATCACTTATAACTGAGATTAGGTAAAAATGTAACATTTCACTCTTTTTAATTTTGTGTGAGCATGTTATAAAAGTAAAGAAAGGCCAGCACTTCATGTTAGAAATAGTTCTTTTACTTCAAACAGCAATCACTGATGCATGCTTCAAAGTTCTTTTTGTAAAGGGAGTGCATCCTGGAAGTTTAGAGGTGAGGGAATTGATTGTGGGATGAACACAACTTTATTATTCACTAGTACCCTAGGCTTAAAATGGACTTGTATGGGATATGTGTCGTTATCTCATTATATTTAGCTCTATCATCTTTTTTTATAAACCCCCATGGGATTACATGGTGATACTTGGTGATAGTGGTATCAGTTACAGTATTTAATGAATTCATAATGTCTTTGATGGCTTGTGGAGTGGCTAGACTTAGTGGACACATATTTGTCAGATATTCTGCTGATGAATACTGTTTAATGTTGTGGCTTCAAAGGTTATCAAAGGACTGCTTCCTTGGAGTCCAATTATCAAATAGGCCACTTTTTTTAAAGCATAAAAAGATTGTGCAGTTCCCCAGCAATCTGGGGAGAACCAAAAAATGTATTGGTTAATCCATTTGGGATCATGCTAATATGCATAGGGGCTAATTTACTAAAAATGGAGAGTGCAAAATCTGCTGCAGCTGTGCATAGAAACCAATCCGCTTCCATTTTTTTTTTCCTGCTTACTTGAACTAACTGAAGTTAGAAGCTGATTGGCTAGTATATACAGCTGTGCCAGATTTTTCACTCTCCAGTTTTAGTAAATTAGGCCCACAGAGACAATTTATGTGACAAATAAAGTTACCCAACAATACTAACATTTATAGGTAAAGTTGATCCAGGAAATATCCGATTGGCTCTCGGGGATCAGGAAGGACTTTTTTTCCCAGCAGGAACAAATTGGATCGTGCTTTGCTCAGTTTTTTTTTGCCTTCCTCTGGATCAACTGTGGGTGTAGGATTATAACTTTTTTTTTTCCTATGGTTGAACTGGATGGACTTTTGTCTTTTTTCAGCCAGACTAACTATGTAACTATGTAACAAGAGCAAAGTAACCTGCCCAGTCCTTGGCTGTGGTTGGCCTTATCAGCAGTTGATTTGGCCATAGATATCTGACAAATATGGCCATTGTGCAAAGGTAGCAAACATCCACATTGTATAGATTCAAGGTGTAAGATTCAGGGTGTGTATTCAGGTGTGTTGTCGTGCATTGTAGTAAAGCATGTGGTAATGTATGCGTTACTGCAGCAACATAGTGTAAATGGGTTTTTAGACCACCTAGAGGTACTTTGGGGTGCCCTTCAAGACCTGTACATGCAATGTCACCTTATGTGCATTGGTCAATGCAGTGTCATTTGTTTGAATGGCACCCCGACACACACTGTCGGCAAACATCATTGAACCGCATGCACCATCTTTTAGCAGCACACCACCACTTTTTATGTGTTGCACTAAAGCAATGGTTACCTCAACAACATGGTGTGAACGAAAGTAAACTTAATCTTCTCTGCTGATCTCTATATAGGCAATTTCCTTGCTAAAAATGCTAAAACATTAAGTATTGGCAATAAACCTTAACAGTTATTTTATTATTATAAGAATAAAGTAAGTTTTCTTTGTAGTCTATTTAGAGTCTAAGGCAACATAAATCAAAATCAGCTTAAACAGAAGAGAACATATTTTTTTACACATTTTCTTTAATACATTCTTTACTAATAGTCTTTTTAATAAATTAAACATTAAAAGCTGCATAGAGTTATTTTATAATTACCATATATCAATATATGATATGATGTCCCACATTGTTCAACCCATGTCCTCTGAGCTCAGGTCAGCCTAGACTGGCCACAGCCTGTGACTGTACAGTGAAAGGAGAAGCAGCAGAGCAATGAGATCATCTCTTGACTGCACATGAACTGATTGACTCTTTGTACTGATTCATTCTCCTACAATTCAGCCTGTAGCACAGGGACTTCAGAGCCTGTTACCAGATAAAATTCAGGTACTTACACTGCTTGGCTTTTAAGAAAGTGTTAATAATTAAAAAACTGTATTAGTCAGTGCTTTTTAAATCTTCCTAGAATTCAAATTTAAAGCCCAACTCTAGGCAAAATATTTTTCCCCATGCAGTGGAGTTGTTCCTGCACTGCATGGGTTAACTACTCATTTTGTCTAGGGGTGAATGCAAGCCTTTCGATTCTCTGGAAAATGGCATTTCCCCACGCCAAGCAGGTCATCAGGAAGTCAGGAACAGACCAACACAGGAGACCGCTAGACCACGGATGGCAGGAGCCACGGGGACCTATCTTGTGCTGGGAGGACTGGAGGATTAGGGGCCTATATCTTGGCTTTCCAATCCCCTAGAAAAAAAATGAGCCATTAACACATGCAGTGCGGGGACAGCCCCACTTCATGAAAAAAAAAACATTTGCCCGCAGTTTAGCTTTAAAGCAATATGCTGGAGTTCTAATTTAAAGTGGTTGTAAACTCTTATATATTCCCAGTGAAGTGACTGGCCTCAGGTGATACACAGAGAAATTCTCTTACATAAATTGTACCTGTTTATCTACAGCCATCTTTCCTCTATATCCATTAACAGTGCAAACTTCCCACAGAATTTCTCAGCTCTGAAAAGCAAGGGTTGCGGGGCGCGGAAGTTACATCAGTGAGGAGAACTCTGAGAGCTGATTGGAAAAAGGGACATCCCCCCCTCTTCACACAGCACACAGGAACAGAGCTGATGCTGTCAATCTACCGGAGCTCCCTCCCCTGTCACCATTTTTCTCTTGGTGTCAGGAAAACTTGTCAGAAGTACACGTTATAGAGGGATATGATTTGTTCATATTTCATGTCTGAGGTTTACAACCACTTTGGGGTCTACTTATACAGGGACCAGATGTAGAATGCAGTTCACATCCATGTTTTTGGGGCCCTTCTCCTGAATCAGGGAAACCAAAATAGCAACACAAACAACAGATGCGTAGCATTTGGACTACTATGCCACACCACACTACATCAGGCCTGGCATATAGATGCCACTTTGCAAAAGTCAAACCACCTGCTAAATGTCCCATTCTGTGATCAAAACAAAGCTCTTAAATGGTCCCAAGTGGTTTGCCAACCAAACAGATGCTGAGACTCGCAGTTTAACAGTAGCAGAAGCTCTGCCTGTAAATTGGCCAACCTTATTCTAAATTAGGAATGGGCACGTGCTGGCCTATTAGAACATGCTGGAACTTTTAGTCCCTTGCAAGTATACAAGCCCCAGGTTACACTGCTACCTGATTCATACCACATAAAACTCCCAGAGCTATTACATTTTGTATTCTTCAAACTATTTTTAGCTTACCTCACTTAGCAACATCAACTCCCCGGCAGATACAGTTTTGTGTTCCGTGTGTTTTCTTCAACTTCCTTGATTAAATTTGACTTTTATTGTCACCAATAAATGTGTGTTCTGTATTAGTTTGTTCTCGTAGGCAAAATTCCAGAGCAAGATTGTTCTCCTCTCAGTAAATAAACATGGATTTCAAATCAGAAAACAGTAGCGAATGCTAGAAAAGAAAAAAAGACAAAAATGAAAGTATTTAACAAAACAAATTTATTTCAAGCAGACAAAAACAAAATATGCCCTGGGCACAGAGACTAATGTAAACTTCAGAACTCGGTACATACATTTACATGTTGGTTTGTAAGTGTCAAATAAATACTGTACATCAGAAAATATAATTTAGGAGCAATAAAGTGGTTACGTTGGCGGAGCATTAACTGACACTGTCAGCTGTTCGTTCTACTAAAAAAAAAAAAAAAAAAAAGCCTAATTTACTTGTAAAATTATACCGAGCTCAGTCTGGTGCCTATTATACTGCTGTTGTTGTATAATACACTGTCATTGTGGTTTGAAGTGCTACCTGCCTACCGGTTAACAGGCTTATTCACAACAGTGCAGTAAGTTAAAATAGAACTGTAAGTAAAAATTAAAAAGATGCCGGTACACTCAATGATACAGTAAAGCAATTTGAGAAGACCTGGAATCCTTAGGCCCAATATTTGTAAGTCCAGCAGACTTCCCCCCCCCCCCCACTGTAGCTCCAGATCTCCAAGGAGATCTTTAGGACCCCTTTTCCTACATTACTTGGTTTCTTTTCTTGCTTTCCTTTCACCTAGATCTTTCTTCTTCCCTTCTGTTGTAAGGCAACAGCCTTCTGGTTCCTATTATTAACAGGGATTTTTCTGTATTATGTTCCCTGCTTGTGTAGGGAAATTCTGAGTATAATTTGATCTACATTGAGAAGCTACACTCTCCAGCCATTTTATTAGGTACACCTTGCTAATACCAAGTTGTACCCTCTTTGCCTTCAGAACTGCCTTAATTATTTGTGACATAGATTCAACAAGGTGTTGGAAACATTCCTCAGAGATTTTGATCCATAATGACATGAGTTACTGTTGCCTTTCTATCATCTCGAACCAGTCTTCCCATTCTCCACTGACCTCTAACATCAACAAGGCATTTTCGTCCACACAACTGCCACTCACTGGATATTTTCTCTTTTTTGGACTATTCTCTGTAAACCCTAGAGATGGTTCTGCATGAAAATCTCAGTAGATCAGCAGTTTTTAAAATACTCACCCCATCCTGTCTGGCACCAACAACCATGCCACATTCAAAGTCACTTAAATCCCCTTTCTTCCCCATTGTGATGCTTGGTTTGAACTTCAGCAAGATGTCTTCACCACATCTAGATGCCTAAATGCATTGAATGGTTGCCATGTGACTGGCTGATTAACAATTTGTGTTACCAAGAAATTGAATAGATGTACTTAACCTCCTTGGCGGTATTCCCGAGTGTAGCTCGGGGTAACACTTCAGTACCACAAACGGTAACCCCGAGCTACACTCGGGAATACCATGCGGCACTGCTCCGGCATGTGTTCTTCACTTACCTTACCCAGCGCTCCCACGATGTGTCCCCTGCAGCGTCCCCGGCCATCTCCTCCGGCCGATGCCGGCATCCGGCTTCTGTGTCCTGTCCCTGTGACGTCGGGACGTACGGGCGCCGCTGGCGGCAGGAAATTTAAAAATTTTAAAAAATGTCTTTTTTTTTTTACGTTTTACATAGTAAAACATTGCTGTCTCAACCAATTTCACATACATCTTGTCCCTAATGCTTTGTCCGGCGCCCTGCCTGCATTTTGTCTGTTCTTTCTGCCTGGAAACTGAGAAATGTCCATGGCGTCCAAAAAGTGTCCCTTTAGGTCAAAAGCGGTTTAGATCAGCTAGGAGAACAGCGATAGTAAATCAGAACCACTTGCAGAATTGAGTGATAATGATTCGTGGGGAAATTCGTCATCAGACACTGAAAACGATTTTGCGACTTTGCTCAGCAATGTGATAACTTGGCTCTATATTTCAAATTTCAGTGTTTTTGGTTTGATTATATTATTGAATTAAATGTATTATTATATTATTATTTTTTATGATTATTTATTAAATTATAATTTATGATTTCGTGTTTCAAATTTTATCATACCCGGGATGTTTACTAGACTCTTGTTTGGACAGATTTCAGTGAGTTATTCCTAAAAATTACAGCCTACAATAAAAAAACTACATATTCCATGCAAAATAATGGTACCGCTTTCAGCACCAAAAATCTGAAATAATCAGACCGCTAGGGAGGTTAATAAAGTGGCTGCTGAGTGCATGTAATCTCCTAGGCATTTGCAGCGATTGTCAATGATCTGTACTCTACACAGAAGCAGCCGCTGGAGAGATCAAGTGACCAGACCTGAGGGGCTTCAGAATACGTAAGTACACAGATAAAGGACCAAGGTCCTCCTGCGCTATGAATGGAAGTGTACCTAACTTAAAGCTGCCAACACTCAGAAAAACTGATGCAGTATACCCACACATCGGTGAGGAGGGAGAACTGCGAGACATGTGAGTATTCCTTTTCTGTCTAAATAAAAGAAGTCTTGGTTTCCACAATACTGCACTTAAGGGGTCTTTTTTCTTGGCTCACTGGGCTGGTGAGCTACTGTCCTTTAGAGACATCTGGTCTGATCAGGGGCAACAGGAGCCCCATAAGCAGTTCCAATGGAGGAAGAAGGCTGCTGGTTTCTATGATTAAGGATCCGGGGTGATCCTGCAAGCGGTTTGGCCCCTAGAGGTCACCTGGAGGAGGTGAGGAGGCAATTTAGCCGCAAACAGAAGAAGTGTGTTGGCACGGAATCACGGAATTGTTAAACACTATTGCACACTGCATGATTTATTTATCATTCACATATTGTTTTTGGACATTTTCCGGATCATTTGCGCATTTTTATAGTGTGGACACTTTATTGCACTTTAGCACTTTCTGTTTAACCCCTTTAATTTGTGGGGTTTTCTATATATTATATTAAGTGTGTGTACACGGTTTTTTGAGTAAGTGAGAGGCACATTCTTATGATTTATAGATACTGTAATTAATTTAGTGTGTGTGCACGTTTTTTAAGTGAGAGGCACAGTTATTGTCATTTAATTTGGGTTGACACTATATTTGTTTAGCACTATTTGTAGTCATGAATTACGCTCTATATGAGCTACTAATTTTTATGAACGCTGCACTATTTGTTTAATGTAAGTACACAGATCTTTTCTTCACAGGGTTAGATAGAATACTCCTAGAATGGAGGTGGGAGCTGGTTTAGCCTTAGTTAGCTTTTGACTGCACCTTGACCTTGACCTTATTAAAAAATATTGAACATCAAAATTAAAAAAGGATGATCAGAAAAGCTTTTTTATTGCAGAAGAGACATGCTATGCCTCGTCTGTGATAAAAGACTCCTAACTACCTGCTTGCCTATTTATTGACAATGCCATATAGCCAAGATGGCTGAAGATCTTGAATCTGGAAGAAGACCAGGCAAAGATGTCAACACCAGTGAGGGACCTTGCAAACATACCCATCGCTGGTGAAGGGGTAAGTATAGTTTCTCTTTAAGTGATCACAGCCAACCACATTTCAGTTTACGCACTCTGAATCAGTGAACTCAGACTAGTGGCTGGAGGTTACAGCACTCTGCAAATTGCAAAGTGTGGTAACCTATACAGGCCTTTTTAAAGGAGGTAGGTAAACATGGGTTCGTTCTGTGTCCAGGAAGGATCACAGTTGAAAGCATTTTTTTATTTTTAAAAGCAAATGCTGGAAGAGCTGTGAAGAGTTTTGTGTTTTGTTTAGACACGAGGTCAGTGAAAGTCAGGCTTAAAGTCCAATAAAACTGCTTCAGTGGGCAATAAGGGCACTGTTATTGGACATGGCATTGGAAGTTGGTAGAGCTTAGTCATGAGGTCAGGAAAGTCAGGTCCACTTTCCACTAAATAAATTATTAACGGTATCAACATAATAAAAAACCCCACAAACGCATGTGAACACTTTTACCCCAAAAAAGTGTATAAATACCAAAATATTATTGTTATGCTCCCTCTCAAAAAGTTAGTGCTCAAACAAATCACAATATTATCATATCCTAATAAATCAATAAATGTAGTGTCCATCAAAGTCCATATAATCATACAGAAAATTGCAGTCCTTCATAAAGTCCAAAACTCCTTGTTGTAAAAAACTTCTCAAGTGACCAATAAGTGCACTCTGATTTGACAGGGGGATGACGGTAGGTGGAACTTATCTATGTTGTCAAAGAAAATTTGTCCCACTTCCCAATGAAATGCCTCAGCATCTAATAAAAGCACTTCTCTGCGGAGGTATTACAGGTGGGTAGCTTATCTATGAAGTCAAGGAAAGTCAGACCCCAGTATCACAGTGTATCTAAATAAGAGAAGGGCACAGATGATTCTTTCCAGGATAAAAAAGATAATAGTACGACTTTTGGGGTATGTCATTTTTATGTTGGACTTTTACTTTGAAAAGTTTAAAATGGAGCACAGGTTCTCTTTATGTGGCCGGACGATGGATGGGTGGTGGGTAGATGAGTGAATAACAGACTATGTCCAATTACAAACATCATTTCAAAGATCGGTGTTCTTACTCTGCACTGTCATTATAATTAAGTGGCTGGGAAACCAATCAGGAGAAGGATGACATGTCAAAATGCATAGTGAAGTGGATGAAGTTATTTACCACAGTGTGTTCTGCTTCTCTGACCAGCCCGCAACCCTTAAAATAATGCACTGTTGTGCTGAATGCAATAGTATCATGGTTATTACAGTAAATCAAGAAATCAATAAGAGATGAAAACCAAATGGAGGCATATAGGAGGCCGTGGAGTTCATGTGTTTATAAATCTATTACCTGTAGGCTCTTAGACTCCTGGCAAATGTATGATTTAACTGCTACAGTATCTGTTTTATGCGAAGTGCTTGCAGATGTAAATCCAGCCTATAGAGAGAAATCCTCTACACTACAAGCAGCATATAGATTATGAGTGTATGATATCATTATTATAATGCTCATTATTGTACCCCTCAGAGACAGAATCCTAACGAGGTTCACTCATTCTGCCTGCATAATTCGGTTTACTGAGGTTCTTCTCACTGGTAATTCTTACTGGAAGCTAGGATGCTAGTCCTGAATTCTAGGACTGTTCCTGGGTTTGATGATTTCTTCATGAATATATCCACCATTTTTGTGCTGATCCATGAGCCACAAAACTTTTAATTTTAAAGATTTATAAAAAAACAAAAGCAACCTGCAGCTATATGTTCCTCATTATTGCTTTCTTTCAGCTGGTTTATTTTTAAAGTTGTATTCCATTAACTAGCTGCAAATTGAGTTCAGGACTATGAACTCAAACTGCCCAGGCTACTGCAGGAATGATATAGTATGTAGACAGAGTCCCATGGTTCAGGAATATATGTCTCACCATAGAAGGGAAGGGGGTGCCACCAGACTAAGTTGGAGTCACTGGGAGGATTCTGGCCAAGCTATTTGAGCGTTCTTGAACAAGCAAGACTCTCCTACCAACACCTGGGCATTTTTTCTCCCACTGACCTCCAACACCAGGGTATTTTTCCTCCCACATACCACCAATGCTGGGGCATTTTCCTTCCCCCTGACTAGCAGTTGTTTCCACCCACTGATGCCATGGCATTTTTATCTTCCACCAATGCCAGAGCATTTTTTGCACCCGATTCAGGAGGTTTCATTCACAGCATATCATCTAGTCTAAATGGCAAGGTGTTCCTTTTTTTTCTCATGTTATAAAGTTGGGAAGTGTATACAAGACTAATGTGAGGATTTTGTCTCCAAGCCAACAAGAGGTAGGGCAATAGCACAGGTGCTGGAGACCTAAAGGCTTTGTAAAATAAAAAAACAACTGCAAACTGCTAGAGCCCTTTGTCCTCATTACAGTCCCCCACCTTGAACCATATTGCTATTGAAGGAAGTGAGGGGAAATTGAAAATAAGAACAAGATAGAAACATTAATCCTTCCCCACACTATCCGCAAGAAAATGAAGAATTTGGGTTGCAGTTGGGCTTTAAAGTGGAACTTCAGGATTCCCCCCACCCCTCTTTGAATTCATTATACAATGCATATCAAAGACCTGATACAAGAGCACTATACTAATCTCTGCAATTGAAAATGGGAGAAAATGTAGAATATAATGAGCAGATGTATTTGATATGTGTACAGTGATGTGGGCTATATATGGAACAATTCTGGAAACTCCTTCCAGGCTCATTCACACTTTAATGCTCATTAGACAGGAAGTGTGTTATTGACAGGATCACCAGGTATAAAAAAAATACAGCCACTACAACGTAAGACCGGTAAGCTGCAATATATTACATTTATCTTCTTGGGTTAGATACAGTACACTTTAAGAATGAATTTCAACATACTACACCTCAGTGAGTTACTGTGCATTCTGGGGTTATAATCTGCATTATTGGACAGGTTAAGGTTAGAAAAAGCCCATAGAATTGAGAGGTGCAGGTCATACCCACTTGATTCCCATAAATTCACAGGTTTCTCATTTTCATGTGACCAACCAAAATCAATCAAATCCACTATAATACCAGAAGATGGCATCTTCAAGTGGAGTCACGCTAATTTTTATAATTTGGTTACTTGTAACTGGCAAACTATTGAAGCTGCAGGTGGCAGATTCCAATGGAGCATTCAATTCTATTATAAAAAAAAAACTAACAGAAACTGCCACATAACTGCCACGTGTATGACCAGCGCCATGCCTAATTTTTCAACTATAATTATCATATGAATTACTGTGAGATTCAGCCATGGAAAAAAAACACTACATTCTCTGTTCTCCAGTAAAAATCTCTGTGCAAGTTAGAGAATGGAATCCATCAGATAATTCAGAAATCTGAGGGTGACAAATACTATAATTAGTGATTATTATTTATCCATGGCTAATTTCACAACATCGAGCGATTCCTCCCGGAGTTCATTTGTGACAAGAAATAAACACCACACATGTAATTAAAACACATGTTTCACTAGACAATCACAAAAGGCATTTCACGATCTGTCATAATATACTCATCAAATGACGGCTCTGTGTGTGTGTCCCACTGCCGTAGCAGCAAGTATCATACAACAGAATGGTGTCAGCCATCCGCAATTCATAGAAAGTACTAATATTAAAACTGTGTGACTAGGTATTGCTAACTTTATTTCTTCTATTTCTAAAAGTTTTCACTGTTAAAGTGGAGCTCCATTTACAGCTTTTTTTGTTTGCTTTCAGTAGATGTTTATTCAAGGGTTTTATCCTTGTGCTCCTTGGGGCGAATGTCACCTCTCTTCCTGTGACGGACTTGTTGCATAAAAAAAAGTTCCAATATTTCACACTGTCCAAAAAAAGGGAAAAAATCTTGTTTGCCCCTGCCAATGCCATTTTTTTTTTTGCATACATGTTAGAATAAAAATGTGGTGACAGATTAGGGGCGGACTGACAACTCATGGGGCCCTCGGGCAATAGGGGATCATGGGGATCATACATATTAGAATAAACATTTTAATGGTGAAGATTTCTTAATATATACTTAAGTAGAAAATACACATAAATTAAATTTAGTGCACAGAAACAAAATAAAATCTCCAGATTTGATATAAAATATAAAAGATGAGACTGAGTTGAGTAAATAACTACCAAACATGTCAAGACTTGAAACTGCATGTGACTGCAATGTGGTGACAGACCAGCGGCGGACTGACAACTCATGGGGCTCCCGGGCAGTAGGGGATCATGGGGCCCCTGTGTCCTTGCCCAAACTCAAAAAAGCCTATGAAAAAGGTACCTGTGAGATGGGGAAACAGCTCTCATTGTTTGAACACTGATTGTGTGGAAGTAAATTAATGTTTTGACTGACATTCTGCGGTTTAGCTGCAAGATGTCACTGTTTTTCTAACACAGCCTCAGACTGCATAGATATTTGTATATTCATGAAGAGGTGGAGTTTTCACACAGAGTTGGAGTGAACAGGAAGAGGAGACTGCAGCCATGTTTTGAACGGTGCTGAATGAAGGGGCCGTGTGAGCTGAGAATCCGATGACATCCAGGTGTGGGAGCTTCCCTCGGTAAAAAGAGCTGCGGCTAAGTGAACCTGATCGTGTCCAAGACCCTGATCCTGTTCAGAGAAAGGAAGATTGCTGCCAGTAATGCTGATGAGAGCAGAGGAACAACACAGCATACACTGCAATATCGCAAGCTTGTTGGAGAGACATTTGTTCTGTTCAGAGTCAGCAGCGGATGCAAAGTAGACCCGGGTCGGTAAGATCGTGCAGGCACCTCATTTCAGTGTTGGCACCTATAGACTGAGTCTAGGCCTATAGTTAGTTAGTTAGTGTCTCTGTTTGTGTCAGGCCACAAGTGTTGTTACCGATTATTGGAAAGACTGCACAACTTAAAGTGACATTTCACATTGGAGAGCTGATAAAATCCTACAAACTCAAGCCAGACCGCTGTTTTGCTCAGAAGGAATACTCAGGAACGTGCTACAGGACCAGTTATGGGAGGGGGAATACTGTAGGTTTGTGTAAGATTGTAAGCTATTGTGCTGCACCGCAGGCTAGCCCATACCGTACACCCATACACTGATTCCTGCTCTCTTAGGGTAATAACAGGTAAGGTGTGGCAGCTTAATTGTGCCCGCCAGTAGGTAAATTACTACACTTTCTACCTTCATCCATCAGGAGGCGCCATGCTGTGCAGCACAAGGGTCTCAGCCTTTGGGCTGGGTGTATGTAAATTTATTGTATGTTCCAGCATTTGTGGTTGTGTTTACTTGCCACATGTAAGTAAAATTCTGTTGTGGCAAAAGCTGGTGTTGGGGTTGCTTTCCTCGTTCGTGACTTCACTGTATCCTGGGGAGCCCACCCCGGTACACGGCTTACATACCAGGGGCATCTCATGGGGCCCCCCACTGACCCCGGGCCCTCGGGCAGTGCCCGAGTTTCCAAATGGTCAGTCCGCCCCTGTGACAGACTATAATCCCCAAAATTGCTTATAGGTGATGCTTTTGCAGGTCATAAACTTAGAGTTAACCATAATGATGGCCCTAGAGTTATTCCTCTCATTTGTGTGTGTGGCAGTACCCAACATGTGTTAGGCAATCTTCGCTTCTGTACACGCAGTGCAAGGGGCTTTAATTTTTTTTGCCACTTTTTTTTAGAACTTTATCATTATCCCTTTAGTGATATACCTTCAGGGTTCACAGTTCACTGGAGAGATGGAGGAATGAATGTTCCCCCATCTCTCCCTGCTTGCCATCTTGATGTCTCTCTTTTCAGTCTCAGATTCCCAGGAGAAGCAGGAAAGCTCAGGGGCCGAGGTGGGAAACGAAATCAGTGGGTGGCCCATGCAGAACAAAAAAGCAAACTTGCTTAAATTTCCTTTCTCCAGCAGCACATACTGTAGTTACCTTTTGCTTGGTCCCCTGAGATAAGTAGAAAGATAGCAATGGACTCATATGATTATCTCTCTGGTACTGTTATCTTTTTGTTTTTTAATTTTTACTGGGTTTCAGAGAAATTATAAATATTTCAGATACACAAAGACAGAATGCTCAGTATTAAATAGGTGTAACACCGCAAGGCAGGGAAAAGGCATACAGACTAGAAACCTAAGTTAATGCATAACCAAACATAAGCCTTGTAAATAGGAGGAATTACAGGTCATTATAAAGAAAATCCAGACAGCGTTGGTATGACTAGAGAGTACGTGACCCGTTCCCCCATACAGAGAAAGCCAGGGAGAGCAGACACATAAGCTATCATATAGGATCCTAGGAAATCTAGAACATGTACTGGAAGCATAGATGAGGCACGCCCTATTCGGTTAAAGCTTGACACAGAGAGTACCTACTCGCAAATGATTTAAGGATACTTTCCTAAGATGTTGGTATCTACCAAAGGTATATCGTAAAGTATGCTAACAGGAGAACAAAACAATATGGCTCCAAACTTTTTAAAACAAAGGACCACTTTAGCTTTGGGGGGCCAGACTGTGGCCAGTGGGAGTAGAAATTGCCCTATGTTAGTGGTAGTAAACAGTGCCCCAACTTTGTTATTAGTAATAGAGCCCCATTGTTGGTGTAAATTTAAGGACTAGTGTCCTGATGGACAGACAAAGGCAAACAAAGGGCCGTATCCAGCCCCTGGTCACCAGTTTGGAGATCACTGTCCTAAAATATTGATGTTGATGTAAATGATCTGGTTCCTGGACAGGCAGCTTCTACACCCCGGAGGATGTCCACGGTATCCTTGGTTTGTAGTGTAATGAAACAAAAATTTCAACTGAAGCACCACACCACTGCTAAGAGGTCCAGGTACACCTTTATTCTGATAAAAGTCATGGCTGCAATCCAAAAAGTAGCCAACATGTTTTGGGGTCCAAGAGCACCCCCTTCATCAGGGCTTGATTGACAACGATGTTAGCAAACCAGAAGTGAAC
The DNA here is from genome assembly GCF_062004578.1 of Staurois parvus. NCBI lineage: Eukaryota > Metazoa > Chordata > Amphibia > Anura > Ranidae > Staurois > Staurois parvus. Next base: position 937,974 of record NW_028318236.1, read on the forward strand.
TGGACCTTCTGTACTATGGTATTTTTTCCTGCGTAAATTATGAGCACCGGCCTTATCAATTAATTGAGAGCTTTGGCAGCCAAACATTCACTTCAGAGCCCCCTTTACCTATCAAAGTCCTCCTCACATTAGGGTCCCTCTCAGATTGCCCCATACATCAACAACAGGGTTCTCATCAGAAGCACAGATCAACTGATCCTCAGCCTCAGGGCTGGATAAATTCTCACTGTGGGCCAGATGTGGCCATCGAGCCATAGTTTGGAAATCTCTGTTCCACAGACTTGAAAGATTAACAGCAATATAAACACAATTTGATAATAAATAGTATGTTTATCAAAAGGACGCACTTCTGAGAAGCAAAGGGGGGGCGGTGGGATTTCGCTCCCAAATAGTGACAGTTTTTTTCCAAATAAAGGACAGCCGAGAGCCATAGAGACTTTATACTAGAGATGGCCATGTACAGATGTGTGGGCCTTGACGCATCCCTTTACTGGTAAGGGAGAGTAAGTGCTGCTAACAATATGGGCCTGTGACTAGGTTTTTGTTTAATTCAGAACTGCTTCTCACTCCATATAAATCTATGGGAATTCAAAATCATCTGAAACTGGTCAGATGCAGGCCAACTGCATTTTAGTTGCAATTGCAATTCATTAATAATGATCTCAAGAGCAACTGATGCTAAAAGCATGCTGCATTTGTCCAACAAAGCCTGTCAACATTGGCATTAACCCTAAATGGCTGCATTAGCCCGATTTTAACAAATGAGGGTCTGTGTGGTTACTGTAGTACAGATTCCCTTTAAATACAGTCAAGCATGTCAAATAAATGATGAAGACAAAACAATATAAACTTAGCTTCTCCTGAGATATGAAATGCCCAGCAAGATGAGCTGTAATATATGCACAGAGCTAGTCTAGATGAACTGCAATGAATTTTCTCCCGTGCAATCAGTTTTAAGTACCCTAGCTGAGTGCAATCCTGAGCGGCGAGAGAAAGCAGCTCTGAAGACATCAACTCATATTCATCAAGGTGGACTGTGAAGCTATGAAGAGCATTAACTGTGCCAGGAACATAGAAATATACATTTATCTTCAGTAGGAAAAATAATCTCACTACAAGACTGATGAACACATTACATTCCTGAGCACTTTTATGACCAGTTCAAGAGCATTTAAGAAGATCATCAGTGCATGTTACTGTGGACCGAACTGCACTAATATGCTCATTTCATCTTTTAAAAATAGCCTGCTGTTTTTCCTGCCTTTTTCTGTAAGTATGGACAGTACAGGTATGGGACCACCACTGATTTCCATAACAACAGGATATAAGTACTGGAGATCAGTGAGACCATTAGACGTGTAAACATAGTTAGCCTAAATGTAGCCAAAATCTTAACGCATAATTAAAGCCAATATGCTTCTTTTCATTTTGGATGGTGTAGAGAATAGTGAAAACCCGTCAAGTTTTTTTTACCATCTATGCCCAATTAGGGAGATTTCCCTTCACTTCCTGTTCTGTAGACACAACAGGAAATGAAACAAATTTCTCCAGTTGTCACTGGAAATATTGTCCTCATTAGAAGATTTCCTCCGCTATTCCTCTCCTAGTGGCAACTCAAAATTTTGGTTTCTGCCCAAATTTCATTGGCGATCACCAAGTCAAATTGGGAGAATAGATACGCCTGTTCCTAACCTCGGAAACTACTAAGCAACTCATTCACTCCCTTATTATATCACGCCTTGACTACTGTAACTCCCTTCTCACTGGCCTACTTCATCACAGACTATCCCCACTCTAGTCCATCATGAATGCTGCTGCCAGACTCATTCACCTTACTAAACGCCCTGTATCTGCCACCCCTCTCTCCAATCCCTCCACTGGCTTCCAGTTGTCCAACGGATAAAATTCAAAACGCTAACACTGACGTATAAAGCCGTTCATAACACTGCCCCTAATTACATCACCGAGCTTGTTTCTAAATACCACCCAAACCGTACTCTCCGCTTCTCGAAAGACCTCCTACTCTGCAGCTCCCTTGTCTCCTCCTCCCATGCCCGTCTCCAGGATTTCTCAAGGGCTTCACCCATCCTCTGGAACTCCCTACCCCAATCTATCAGGCTATCGCCTACTCTGCTCACTTTTAGGCGCACTCTGAAAACCCATCTGTTCAAGGAAGCCTACCCCGACCCCAGCTAATACTGGAATCCTCTGCTCTTCCTACCACTCCATCCCCCACAGCTAATTACCTCTTGTACCACTATCCCCTCCCCCCTAGATTGTAAGCTCCATGGAATCGCTCTTGTGTTGAACTGTATTGTCACTGTACTGTCTCCCTCCATAATGTAAAGCGCTGAGCAAACTGTTGGCGCTATATAAGTCCTGTATAATAATAATAATAATTATAGATCTCTCTAACAGCAATAACTGCAACAGCAATAACCGCAACAGCAATAATAGCGGTGCTAACCACTTACCACTATACCCAAAACTTAAAATGTAACTAAAGGCAAAACCTTTTTTTTTTCAGTTTTGGATAGGGTGGAGAGGGATTACTGCCCCCGTTAGAGGGATTTGCACTCTATTGCATTTGTCCAGTTTACCATTATCATCAAAAGTAAAAGAAAATCCCAAACTATGGGCTGACATCAAAACACTAATAGTGGTGTAATCCTCCAATGGGGACACTAGTTCTGGTGACCTTGGTGAAGATTCCTACACTCTGAAGGAATTTTCGCTCATTTTCTGTTTTGGCTATGGAACTGGAAGTGATTGTAAAACTAAAACAAAAAACCTATTGGGTTAGGCCCTCCATTGCTCTATCCAAGTTGAAAAAAAAAGTTTAGCCTTTAGTTACACTTTAAGTAAAAGATTTGGATTATATACAATTTAACCAAACTATTCTTGACCCTGTAACATATATTTTTGGCTTTTTCTGCTGTCTGCACACAACTATAAGAATCTTTCTTTCGGTAGTGACAAACCCAACTTAAACCCAACCTTTTAAATCTACATCACCTAAATCAGAGAATGACTTGTATCCACCGATAAAAATGCAAGGCTTCCTTGGAATGTCTGAGAAGCATTCAAGCTGACTTGTTTTTTTTTCTGGCGGCCGACGGAAAGCTGTCTGTACTGCTAAAGGCGCCACTTACTGCATTGCCTACTATGGCTGTTGTTACGCCACTGGAATAAGGGCTTGTTTTAAAGTACTTTTATTGCTTGTTCAGAATATTAACAAAAAAAAAAAACTTTATGTATTCTTATTCTAGGCACAGGTTCACTTTAACATACCTTGGAAAAATAAATGTCATCTTTGGGAAAAAAAAAACTACCATCTTTCTACAAGGATAATATTGTTAAGTGCTCCAAATAGCAGGCTTGGTAAACAAGGTGTATTAGTGTTCCATAGTTATGTATAATGATCGGTTGGTTATGGACCAAGTTATTGAGCACACTGCAACAAATAGCACAATTACAATGTAAGAGTCATACATAAAAGCAGCTTAATAATGAGGAATATAAAAGGCTGCTTTTAAAAGACAAATCTACTGGAAATACATTTTTCTATTCCTGTGTGCTTTTTCAAATGTAAGGATTTGTTCATTTCCCCTCCTCTCATTTGACCGGTGTTGTCAGTAATGCAATTCACCTTCTATTGGATTTTAGTGCCCTTAGTAAAAGGTGAAAATGTATGATTAATGACTTTGGGTTTAAAATATTCCGCTTCAATGTCTGTAATATAATAGCTACTGATGCAAGGCTTTGAAATTATGTAGCAAACAAATGCATCAATTAGCACCTAATATCTTTATACAGCAACATTAAATATTAAACATAAAGAAAAATTATCAGTCTACTTTCAGTTCAGCTTGGTGTCTAATTATTTTGGATTTATTTATAATTTTATGTAATTATTGTGACCTTATTGTTGTCTCTGTTCCAAAAATTTTCTTTGTTCTTTTCTTTTTCTTGAATCTCCTTGAAATAATGTGTGTAAAATTAAAAATAAATAAAAATGAAAATAAAACCTTCCATTAGAGAAGGCAAACACACAGTTAAAAAAATGTTAATATAACAAAAATGCACACTTTGCATGTAAACTGGCCACATATAGTATTCAATGTCAGGAAAACAAAAACCCTTTCTAGGTTTATTTAATAAACTGGCCCAAAGTTCAGTAAACCACATCAAGTATTTTTTTCCCATTACTTACAGTTATTGAAATCTCAATGGTTGGTGGGTTGGTTCATAGTTTGTATAGGTTGCTATATTTTGAGTGCAGTCCTTAACGTGGGAGTAAACTCCCTTTTTTTGGTTTGTACCTACAAGTAAGCCTGTAAGAAGGCTTACCTGTAAGTACCGAAAATATCTCCTAAACATGCACCATTTAAAAGATATTTATATCTGAAGCAGCTGGTGATGTCACTGGCGCATGAGCACTGCATTCTCAATGGACAGGATGCCACCCACTTAGAGGACTGTGCCGCAGCCCCAACTCCTGCACGCATGAGCGGGAGTGACGTCATTGTGGCTCGGCCATTCAAGCCAGAGCTGGTGAACCCAGAAGGAAGACCGGCTGAAGATGGAATTCCTGTCAGTGGTAACAGGATGCCGCTGGAGGGATTAATTTCACAGGTAAGTCTGTCATAACGTGCTAGTAAGCGGCGCATACTAGCAATTTATGACTTTGCCCTGCAGGGGGACCAGTTTTTTTTTTCTCCTAAACTCGTTTTGCTTCAGCTTTAAAACTACACCTCAGGCATGGACATGATAGCACCAGTTAATGCACTCATTTTTTATTTATTAAACAATAATTAATGCAACTAATTGGCTAGCTTTGTTTCATTAGACACAAACCCTACAATATATAAAGGAATTGCCAGAACACAGCATCGTTGCCTGAAATATTATGTAGTCATAGTCCTTTACTGTCATCCTCTTTTATCTGTCTGTGTAAGAGAAAACAAAATGTCACCCTTAGCAATCTACTAACAGTGTTATGACTTCTTTTTATAACCTCTTAAAGGGATTCTAATGGATTTTTTAAAATAATAAATATGTTATACTTGCCTACTCTGTGAAAGCAAAGAGAGGGAGAGAGACCCTGCTTTTGGGCACGAAGCTGGATAGAGATGGTGCTCAGGTAAGTATAAGATTAGGGGGGCCGGGGGGAGAAGTAGGTTTTTTTACCTTAATACAGAGAATACACCAATTTAACCACTTTCCACATCCTCCCAAAATGCGCCTTGCGCATGGCCGTGCAGGTGGGCTGCAGGCGCAAGCTATCACCGGCTATGTCCACCGGACACAACTGATAAAAGATCACTGTACCAGCCCGCTGTCATTATCATGTGATTGCTGTAACAAATCACAGAAGATCACATGGCAATTGTAAACAATGAATGGCTTTAATTCATGCCATTCATTTATTACAATTTCGTTGCTAGCTGTGATTGGTCACAGTGATCACATGGTACAGACAAGGCCAATCAAAGCCCGTCTGTACCATGTGATTAGCTGTGGCCAATCACAGCTAATCACAATGATACATACTGAATGGATCAATTTCATTTAGTAAAAATGCTTGCTTTTAGCAGTGAAATTCACTGCTATAAGCAATCATAACATGCGAAAAAAAAAAAAAAATCCCGATCACTTCCCCAGAGTAGTACAATGCTACTATGATAACACTGTATTGCTTGGGTCACAGTGTGTTAAAAAAAAAAAAACCGTAAAAAAAAAAAAGTTTTTTCATACTGTCACCAGTGTCCCTAATCACCACCACACCAGTTATTATATGATGACACTGTACTGCACTGGTGACAGTATGTAAAAAAAATTCCTTCGTTTTCCAAATAATTAACAAAAAAATTACAACTTCAATAAACTCGCCATGCCTATTGCTAAATAACTTGGACTGTCTACTTTCCAAAAAGGGATCATCTGAGGGGTATTTGTTCTGTCCTGACATTTTAGGGCCTCAAGAAATGAGGCCGTCGGTACGTCAGGATTGATCAATTTTCAGATATATACAGTATACCATAGTTTGTGGACTCTATAACGTTCCTACAGACTACATAATAAACACTGATTTAGGTTATTTCCACCAAAGAAATGTAGCAGAATATATTTTGGCCTAAATTTATGAAGAACAACAATTTATGTGCTAAATTTTATAACAGAAACGAAGAAAAATTTGTTTTTTTTTTTCAAAATGTTGAGTCTTTTTTCGTTTAGCAATAAATACAAAATCCAGTGGTGATTAAATACAACCTAATGAAAGATCTTTGTGTGAAAATAATGATAAAATTGCCCTTTGTTACAGTGTTGCATGACTGCGCAATTGTCATTTAAAGTGTGACAGCACTGAAAGCTGAAAATTGGCCTGTACATTAAGGGGGTGAAAGCGCCAGGTATTGAAATGGTTAGTACAACTCCAGCTTTTACAAAAACACACCTCTTGTTCAACTTTTCACCTGCCTCTTGCCTCAGTCCTCTCCCTGGTGAACCCCCCACCCCATTTTTTTTAATATATACAGTATACTGTATACATTCCTTTTGCAAAGGGTCTTCTGGCTGCTCCAGTGATGTTATGGGTCCTTTTGTTCTGGCGGTGGAGTTGGGCAGTGTTTACTCCTCTATTGAATAGCACCCACTGAATGAAGTCCATGACATGAGGCATAATGATGGCCTTACTTCAACATGGAAGACTAGTGGCAACTAGTGGACGTAGACATACACATTACTACATTTAAAGTGTTCCGCAATAAAAGGTTTGTTTTTAATTTGATTTTTCTAGGGTTTTTTTTTTTTTTAACATGGAGTTCTGCTATAAATAAAACTCATGATATGCAGACTCTACTGATATGGCACATTCTCTATAGTTTGTTATCTCTAAATAATATTATTGATCTTTTCTATAACACTTGTATTCCAGCATTGTCTTAGATTTTCATTTATTGCTTATGTCACTGTACATTTAAATATCTTCTTGTGTTGCTGTGCTGAGCTTATTGCTGATCTGCTACTGTTTACACCTCTCAAGTCACTGCAGATGGCATTTCCATTCCTTATTTTAGGATGAAGGAGAAAACAATCTGTTAATGTAAACAATTATCTACATAAATGTGTACTTATAGTGATTCTAAACCATTTTTTCTTTTAAATAATAAACATGTTATACTTACCTGCTCTGTGCAATGGTTTTGCTCAAAGCAGCCCCGATCCTCTTCTTCTGGGGTCCCCCACCAGCGCTTCTGGCTCCCCCTCCTCCTCCCTTTAGTGAGTGCCCCCAAAGGAAGCTGCTTCCTATGGGGCGCTCATGCGGGCTCGATCCTGAGCAATACTGCCTGCGTCTATAGACAGACAGAGTGGGTTGGCCCCCTTCCCTCACTGACCCATCACTAGATTTAGTTGACAGCAATAGGAGACAGTGGCTACCACCACTCTTAATCTGCCCTGTCAGGGAGAATAGGGAGGAAAATGACTGCTCTTGACACATCGCTGGATCGAGATTGGGCTCAGGTTAGTATTTATGGGGACTGGGGGGATCCTCATTACAAAAGTTTTTTTTAACTTTAAAGTAGAGAATGCAGCAAATCACTTTAATCAGTCTAAATGAATGTATTTGAAATTTTGGAATGTAACTGAACATTTTTGACATTTTGGTAAGAGAAAACCTGCTATAGGGCTGTATTTACTACACTGCTCAAAAAAATTAAAGGAACATTTTGAACACACATCAGATCTCTATGGCGAAATATATTATGCTGGATATTATACTGATATGGACTGAGTAATGTATTACGAACGTAAGGATGCCCCGTTTGATAGAAATGAAAATTATCAACCTATAGAGGACTGCATTCAAAGACACCTCGAAAATCAAAGTGAAAAAATGATGCAGCAGGCTAGTCCATTTTGTTGAAATTTTATTGCAGCAACTCAAAATGGTACTCAGTAGTTTGTATGGCCCCCATGTGCTTGTATGCATGCCTGACAACGTTGGGGCATGGTCCTAATGAGATGACGGATGACGGATCCTCCCAGATCTTGACCAGGGCATCACTGAGCTCCTAGAAAGTCTGAGGTGCAACCTGGCGGTGTCGGATGGAATAAAGCATGATATCCCAGAGGTGTTCTATTGGATTTAGGTCAGGCGAGCGTGGCAGCCATTCAATGGTATCAATTCCTTCAGGAACTGCCTGCATACTCTCGCCACATGAGGCCGGGTATTGTCGTGCACCAGGAGGAACCCAGGACCCACTGCACCAGTGTAGGGTCTGACAATGAGTCCAAGGATTTCATTCCGATATCTAATGGCAGTCAGTGTGAGATTGTCTAGCCTGTAGAGGTTTGTACGTCCCTCCATGGATAAGCCTCCCCAGACCATCACTGACCCACCACCAAAATGGTCATGCTGAACAATGTTACAGGCAGCATAACGTTCTTAACGGCTTCTCCAGACCCTTTCACATCTGTCACATTTGCTCAGGGTGAACCTGCTCTCATCTGTGAAAAGCACAGAGCGCCAGTGGCAGACCTGCCAATTTTGGTGTTCAATGGCAAATGCCAATTGAGCTCTATGGTGCCGATCAGTGAGCACAGGGCCCACTAGAGAATGTTGGGTCCTCAGGCCACCCTCATGAAGTTTGTTTCTGATTGTTTGGTCAGAGACATTCACACCAGCGGTCTGCTGGAGGTCATTTTGTAGGGCTCTGGCAGTGCTCATCCTGTTCCTCCTTGCACAAAGGAGCAGATACCAGTCCTGCTGATGGGTTAAGGACCTTCTATGGCCCTGTTTAGCTCTCCTAGACTAACTGCCTGTCTCCTGGAATCTCCTCCATGCTCTTGAGACTGTGCTGAGAGACACAGCAAACCTTCTGGCAATGCCACGTATTGATGTGCCATCCTGGAGGAGTTGGACTGCCTGTGCAACCTCTGTAGGGTCCAGGTATCACCTCATGCTACCAGTAGTAACACTGACCCAAGCCAAATGCAAAACTAGTGAAAATCAGTCAGAAAAGATGAGTAGCGAAAAAAATGTCAGTGGTCTCCATCTGTAAAACCATTCCTGTTTTGGGGGTCGTTTCATTGTTGCTCATCTAGTGCACCTGTTGTTAATTTCATTAACACCAAAGCAGCTGAAACTGATTAACAACCCCCTCCGCTGCTTAACTGACCAGATCAATATCCCAGGAGTTTATTTGATTTGCTGCTATACTCTGATTAAAATGTGTTCCTTTAATTTTTTGAGCAGTGTATAATTGCATTCATGGGTCAGTTTCTATGGCTATAAACTATAAAAACATTTTTCTTTTTTAGTTGCCCTCGTTTTTTCCATCCCTGGACATTTGCAACTAAATTCAGCAGAAGACCTGGAGGGGGAAGGGTTTGCAGAGGAGTTTGAAAGGGGATGAGAAAACTATAATTAAAGCTCCATGAAAGTCATGCTAATAGATATGCAGTCTAATAGACTTTGTATTAACGACCTTAATGTTCATTACCTTCACTTTCATGTTAGTTGTAGTGAAAGTTGTCCAAATATGATTGTAAGGTCCTTTATGTATCAGTTAGACCTAGACACAGTTTCTTCTGCTGCAATCAAAGTCTGTGTAATGGCCCATGTGATGAGGGGTGTGGCCATTACTCAGCTATGCCAACTCAGAGCACAGAAGTGTGAGGGCAGGAAGCAACATTTTCACTGTGAGAAGAAGATATTTTAAGACATTTCCAAGAATAATCAGTCACAAATAATATTATGCTAGGGTACAGGACTATAAAGAGATCAGCAGACGTGATACTAGGCAGGCTGGGAGCAACAGAAATGTAACAACTGACAGTTCCAGAGGAACTTAGAGACACATTTTCTTGCAGAATTGTCCAAGGATGCAACGCAATCAATAATTTACTCAAAAACAAAAGAGATTTTCTTAACATTAAGAGGTTTTAAGCCAGCCATAGATAGTTCAAATCTTGGCCAGTTCATCAGGGACCGGCCAAGATTCGATCCATCTATGGGCAGGTTGATAGTACAAAAAGCATGATGTATTTCTAGCATGCGATTAATGCCAGTGAATACAGCTGCTAGAAATAATCACTATGTTCTACCTGCTAGGAGAACACAATAGCTCTGCAGGAGGGATTTCCGCATCAACACTGACTGTGTTGAAGGGGGAATCGAGTGATTTTCTTTCCTGCAATCAGTGGTTCTATGGCCTGCCTTATTAAAAGGTCTTTTTTGTTTACTTACCTTATCACCGATATGCTGGTATTCTTAATAGATCTATTGCAACAACAGCACCATACAGTAAAGATGTTGCAAATTGGAAATCCATGAATTTGTTGCTTGTGACGTTATTAACAATAAAGATATCACTGGGTTTTCCTGAATTTGGCGTAAAGCTTCTGACTACATACACACTACCCTATATGTTGTCTGAAAGCAGAGAAAATGTACAGTAAAAAAAATTGTAGTTGCAAATGTGTTTATTGCACAATATTTGCGCAACTGTTTTTCAAACTAATATGTGCAGTAAACATACCATGTATTGTGGGTAGCAGGGTCCTTAAAACATTTTTGTTTCCTTTTTATTATACTTTTTAAAAGGTGGTCCTGTGTGGTCCCAAAACATCGTAATTTATTGTTGTTATGTGATCACTTTAATAATATTTTGGGATGCTATTTTGAAGATGTGTGGTGTGCTGGTGATATATGTTTTGACTTAATACCGGCTTTCAGCTGTTAGTTGCTGCAGCATCCACTTGCTTCAAGTCATCTTCAGAAACATGGACAATGGGAATATTCTACTTAGGTCTCCGTCATGGAGACATCAAGTGTTATAAACGATATAGGGTCTGAGATTAAAAATCCTATTTCAGTCTTAACAGATGACACCAAGCTGTGCAGTGGAATATCGTCCAGGATGTCTTCAACGTACAAGCCGACCTCTATGCACTGTTTAATTGGGCAACTATGCGGCATATAAGGATAATGTTGATAAATGTAAGGTTCTGCACTTGGGGGCTAAGAATATGCATGCATCATACATACTAGGGGGGGTACAACTGGGGGAATCAATGGTGGAGAAGGATCTGGGAGTACTGGTAGATCACAAGCCTAATAACGGCATGCAATGCCAAGCTGCGGTTTCTAAAGAGAGCAAAATCCTCTCTTGTATTAAAAGAGGTATAGACTCCAGAGTGAGATATCATATTATCCCGGTACAAATCATTAGTAAGACCTCATCTGGAATATGCAGTTCCGTTTTGGGCACCAATTCACAGAGAGAACATTGGGGAACTGGAGAAAGTACAGAGAAGGGAAACCAAACTGATAAGAGGCATGGAGGAGCTCAACTATGAGAGAAGATTAGAGGAACTGAATGTATTCTCTCTTGAGAAGAGAAGATTAAGTGGGGATATGATCTCCATGTATAAATACATCAGTGGTTCATATAGTGAACTCAGTGTAGAGCTATTCACCCTCAGATCATCACAGAGGACAAGGGGGCACTCTTTATGTCTGGAGGAAAAGAAATTTAATCTCCAAACATGGAAAGGTTTCTTCACAGTGAGAGCTGGGAAAACGTGGAATAGACTCCCTCAAGAGTTGGTTCTGGCCAGCTCAGTGGATTGCTTTAAATAAGGCCTGGATTCTTTCTTAGATACACAGAATATAACTGGATACTAACATTTATAGGTAAAGTTGATCCAGGGAATATCCGATTGCCTCTCGGGGGATCAGGAAGGAATTTTTTTCCCAGCAGGAGCAAATTGGTTCATGCTTTGCTGGATTAGGAGCTACAGCGTCACTATCTCTCTGCCGCCGGCACCACGGAGGTCCCGGCGGCCATCTTTCTATGCACCTCATGGTCAGTGATTGTTTGTTTTCCTATATCATACTGTATATGAAATAAATATTCCTTAAACGGTATCACGCTATTGGTCTCCTTTCTTTGTGGCCCTTGGTGAGTCACTCATCACCTATAGAGCCACCTAAGAGAGAGACCGTGGATTACTAGCAACATTCAGCGGATGGAGGAATATCCGGCCTGACCTGACCTTTTGAAGCCATTTGTGGATTTAGTGGAGATAATATATCTCTAAATGCGCAGTTACACTGTGCATCTGGTGAGTGCACAGCCTTATCCTTTTCACGTTTTACTGCATGGAAGCAGCACTTTGAAGAAAAATAATTGTCACAAAGACTGGTTTTGCACCGCATGTCACTTTGCTTGTGATATAACTCTTTTGTGATCACATTAATCACCTAAACCACCATATATTGATATTCTGGACATTTTATCTATAGCGCCGCATCTTTTATATTGTATGGATTATTTTTGCCTTCCTCTGGATCAACTGTGGGTATAAGATTAAAACTTTTTTTTTTATGGTTGAACTGGATGAGCTTTTGTCTTTTTTCAGCCAGACAAACTATGTAATTATGTCTAACAGATATATTCTAATGGAATAGTGTTTTTCTTGCAGTGTTTGCAAACAAATCGAGTACAGGTGGTACTTGATCTGTTTACATTCCAGTCCAAAGGCAGTCCTAATCTGATAGCTGTGAACCTGTAAGTGCTCAGAGCAGAACATTTCCAGGTTCACAAACAGTAGGAGGATGAATGAACAGACCTGTCTTTCTGAAATCCAGCACTATTGGTGTTACCCCCATGAGTTACTTGGGATCAGGACATGAAAAACATTTACCTTGAGGAACACTTGGGATTAACTATTTATACATAGAATTTTGAACCAAAGTAATGCACGGGTTTAATGCTATGGAGGTTAAAGCGGCCCTGTTGCTTTGACCTGCATAGACCAAGTACAGGTGAGCTTTAAATCCCCTTCAGTTTTCCTTAATTGCAGCATTCTGGGAGAACATGTTAAAAGCAATTCTTAAAAGCCCACACAGGCATGTTATATCCTGACTACATTACTGAGCTCCACTATATCTCTTGATTTAAGACTGCTCTTAAAACAGTCATGTACCCTACACTTAAGAAGGAAAAAGCAATGCCGGGAGGTCATGCTTTCTGGAACACAATAATACAGGAACCATAAACAAAATAGCACATTGTATATTTGTTAAACCCTGCAAGTGTTTTACTTATTCTCCTTACAAAGTTGAACGTAAGGATGCACTTAGTCCTCCGCACTTATTTTGTATTTTGCTTTGTCTTGCTTTTATTCGATTTGCTGCCCTGCATTAAATGAAGCCATGGATGTATGGCTCAGGATATAAGCAAACAATGGAATACAATATTAGTTGTGCTTAGTGTCCTCCAGCAAAGCATGATAAATAAACTGGAGACATTTTTTCTTTTAAAAAGCCAAGTGGAGCACGTTGAATGCAATGGGAATCTGAAGCAGGCCGATAATCTACTTTGTATTTCAATGAACTGGAAGGATAGTGTGTGTGAAATTGAAGAAAGATGAAGTAAAAGAGGGGAAAATCTGGGAAACCTACTAGAAATGGAAAATAAATTTTGTGTCTTCTGAATAAATGCAGCTTGCTGAACAGAAAATCCATGATGGGAGCCAGGCTGGGAGATATTAGCTCTTTAGTTAAAAGGAAGCAAAGTAATCCTTTTCTTGTCTTTTGTTTTGTTACGGGTGACTCTAGAATCTCATTTCTGCTCTGAATAGACAATGAAGATTACTGTACCCTATGTCACCCTATTCCTGCTGGCGGCAATGAAGCATGGCAAGTTGGTCCTGGGGAATTAAAGGGCCAGCAACCTTGTTTAATGAAAACGTTTATGAAAATGTGTATTTTTATTAGTGGAAGAAATTACACTAGTGGGATATAGACAATTATTTTGTGCAATGGTTGATTTCACATCGGTGCTGTGCAGGTTTTTACATAATATTGTAAAAGTGTGCTTGTTCCTTGAGTGGATAATTCAGAATGGTGTTTTATTTATGTGTAAATGTGATTAGTTAAGTATTGGATAGGGGGCAGAACAGGCAGGTTATTCCTTAATTTGCCAGGGCCAACTGTGCATCTAGAACTGATGGTTTATGGGACAAATACATCCTAATATGGAAGTGACGGCAGGTACCTTCTGTTATAACGAGGCTCTACCTGGGTCAGTGGAAGGCTTTTTAGTTTGACTTTAAAAATCTGCTGACAGATACATAAAGTGCATGAATGTAGATGCCCCCCACTGTGTCCAGTTTTTGGGTCATTCAAGTTAGACAAAATGCAGACCCTTCCTAGCAGCACTGGAGCTTGCTCACTCAATCCCCTCTCCCCCACACAATTCTATTAACACATCACTATGATGGGCTGCTCACTGGCCAAACAGAATGTATGGAAGGCAAGAGGGGTCAGGGCAAGCTTTGACCCAACCTGGGATTACTAAAGCTTTGTTTGACTGGAATTACTAAAATGGCCCCCATTCCGGTACAGCAAGGCCGCTGAAAGTTGCTGCAGGTATGTTCAGGCACCTCTTGGCACTTGTAATTTATACACTTCAGAAGCTTTGTTTTTGTTCTTATTTAATATGGTTCAAAAATCGCTGATGTGCAGAAAAGCTGTTGGTAATTATAAAAGAAAGCTTTTTAAACTTTAACTTGACATTGGGTTTACTGGATCTAACTGATCACAGGATGTCAGTATAACCAGAATGCAACATAAGTTAGAGCTCAATTAAGAATTAGTTGCATAATCTTCCAGATCATGCAGCAAGGCAGTAGTATGTGAATCGAATGACTGGCTCAACAGAATTACTAATCAACAGGAATCCTACATATGTTTCAACTGAATATTTAACTGTTTGTCTGGTGTCTTTTTTTTTTACTGTTACTATAACTTTTTATCACATCAAGTAGGCCTTTGACCATATGGAACAGCATCAGGTTTAAAATTTCATGTTGTTCAAACTTAACCTTTACTACGCTCAACACTCGCCCAAGTGCTGGAGACAATGCGGAGAAATAGGAACAACCCTCCATATACTCTGGTCATGTAAATCTCTCAAGTCGTATTGGAATAAAGTATTCCAATTGATCTCCTCCATATCTGGAATCCTGACGATTCCAAGTCCTGCTTTAGCCCTCCTACACATAGGAATTGACAACTTTCCCTCAGTTTCACGTACTGTTATAATCCACGTACTAGCAGTGGCAAAAGGCAAGATCACCAAATTATGGAAATCCACCACTACCCCCTCTCTCACAACACTTATTGCTGAGCTCAATCTCCATTGTGAAATGAAGAAGAGAACAGCAGCTCAGAATTTTTCATACCACAAATTCCGATTTCAATGGTCTCGGTGGCTTCAAAACCCTAACTGCTCCGTCAAGTGACATATATAATAACATAATAATATACTATAGCCAATTCATCCCACCGGTGACTCCCTTCCCCCTCTCCCCCTCACCAGTTCCTCCCTTCCTCCACTGGTTATCACACTTCCAACCATAGGAGGTTCATAAGGAACTGAGTATACCTCTCATATATCCGTGGCCTTGTTATATCGTCCCCAGCCAAATGGTGGGGACTTATTTTTTCTGAAATGTATTTATTTTCCTGCTGATGCATTTCACTGTATATACCGCTCAGTTCTTATCTTCTTTTCGGTATGTGATAACATGTTTGTTGGAAAAGTTTCAATAAAAATAGTTGAATATAAAATTTCATGTTGTTCAAAGCAAAACAAGTATAGGCAGGCAGAGACCCATGGTTGATCCAAAATGCATTTATTTATTTTGCTAACAATTGCTACAATTTTATTTTTATCTCCCATTGTTATCTAGTCTAGAATTAGCCTAATTTGTGCCATGCTACATTTTAGCAATACATAGAAGCCAGCTGCCTGTAATTTCCAAAAGTTCCAAATTAGCAGATTTGTCCTTGAAAACATTCTATTTTGTATGCTAGATTTAAATTTCTGATCAACTTTTAATTTGCTGTAAACCTCTTCAAGATCAGTAATTTTTTGGGGAATTTAATAACATCTGAATGGCTGACATGCCCCAGCTCACCATTAAGGAACCCCTGAAAAATATTTTAAAATGTTGCAGATTTGGGCAATTGAGTGTTATCATTTAGAATGCTGTCTGGCATTGCCAGCAATATGAGAGGCTACCAGCAATATCAAATTAACATATGGTAAAATCATTATAACTGGCTGATAGCATACAATGAATAAGGCAATATATTGTTTAAGGAATTTATGACAAATCTCATTTTGGTCACATTTTTCATAGTTGGGACATATATTGCTGGATAATTGGTAGTTCTGGTGGTTTCCTATTCTGAGAAACCATTTATACTCTGGGATACACCATGCTCTTCTGTACTTGATTGGCTGGTGGATGTAGAGTAATAAAGTGTATGCTTTGTTAGAAACGTATCTTTCAGTTTGGGCAGATCAGTTTTCAATCCTAAAGATCCCTAAACCATAAGAACATTTCTGATCTGACCATTAATGGTCGGATTGTGGTACAACCATATGTCTAAGTCTCTCCTGATGGCTACTTGAAGAAGAGTCAATTGCATGGGATAGATTTTCCTGGGCAATATTTATTCTTTTCTTGTAAGGCCTAAGCACTGCTCCCCTCCTTACTCTACAGGTCCAAGAGGCTTTAGAGGTACCTTACTATGGACCTAAACCAGGGGTGCTCAACCTGTGGCCATTGAAGCCCTCCAATGTGGCCCTCCACCTCAAACTGAATGCAGAAGTTTCGGTGCACTTTCAGAAGTAAACCACGTCTGCAAGATATAATAGATGTCTATGGCAAAGTTCAGCTAATCCCCAAGAAAGACGCAGGTGCACTGCGCTGCACTGGGTTCAGGTAAATCAAAGCACATCAGTGTAAAAGAAGCCTTATAGGAGGTTCAGGACAGTAAGGGCTCATTTACATTTGGGGGGGGCAGTAAAACCCTATAGTTGAGACTTTTTTTTACAACCCCCCAACCACTGGTGTAGTGTTCGGGCTTGCAATGCTGACCCTAACCCATGCTCCAGGGGGGTTGTGTGGCCTCCCTCTCACATTCTGTTTTACACTTGGAATAGGAAGAGTGGCTGAAGTGACAGGAACCAATCCTCTCCATTTTCCTCTTGCAATTGCTGAAAGCTGGTCTCTCTTCCTCTCCCTACTGTGGCATTCAGCAGCAGCAGGAGAAAAAATGTTCATTATACTATTCAAAATTAAAAAAAAAAAAAAAATTGAAATTCTTGACCATTCCATTTCCTTGTGGACCGGTTTACAAATTCCTAAATGGCCCTCGCTCTTCAAAAGGTTGAGCACCTCTGACCTAAACTCACAAAGTGAAGGTTTGGTATCTTAAAGGGAGCTTCCAGAAATATTAATTGTATTTAGGTGGTACCTTGAATGTTTTGACTTTACCTTAAATTCTCTCTGAAGAATTGTTGTTGTTCCTGCCTATGCACTAATGTTCTGTAGCTTCATAGCTTTATATCTGCTGTGTGAGATTAATTACTGCACTGCTGTCTCCGACTGCTAATCTCATGAAATGTGGAATGAGATTTGGAGTTGTCACTATTGTGATGCTCACTGTTCTCATTGCTGGAGAGGAAGCTATACACAAGGACCTGCAGAGCATGCATCGGCCTACTCTTGCTTTATTCACTCTGTGGAACTGTGTTTTCTTTACCTCTCCTGCTGCTTCCTGAATATTGCCTTACCAGTCATCAGGTTGGCAACTTTCTCATGAATAATCAAAATCCTGCCTCCACCAAGATGGCCTCCTCTCCTTAGAAACACAGTGCAGGACAAGACGTGGTAAATCTGTACTAATGTAAAAAGGACATCTAAAAGGGAGGCACAGGCAATATTGGTGACTATTGTAGTGTTTTGTCCTTGGTCTGCCTTTTCTTGGTAACAGCTCCACAGTACAGGTCCTCTTGAAAACCCCTGTAAACTGGAAAAGGAACCCAATTTATCAAAGCCTTTGCCCATCCATGTAAGTGCTTTACAGACATCAAATTATAAAAAATAAATGCCATCAGACATAAAACAGCCCTCTCCTCCCAAAAATATAATGCCTTATGCAATTTTATTCATGAATATAAAAGTTTTATTAAAACTATGACCCTTTTATCTATTCTTCCACACGGTTGAGTTTCACTCATGAAGCCCGACACATGTGATAAATTCTAATGAACAGATTAATTATTTCTGGGTTTTAGATCTTTTAATCAAACAAACAAAAATTAATTTCCATTAGTTTATTTTTCATATGACTTGACTAATCCATGTAGAAATCGGTCACTTTGAAAGAAAACAACGTGTCTGTTCTGTGCTCCAAAAACCGCTATGCCGTGATTTGCCTTATAAATGTATGACATTTTGAAGCTTTATTTGTCTGCTATGTTACAATTGTGATCATCAAAATGTTTGAAATAAATGACAGTGTTGCCCACAGCATCATTCATACTCGTGTTCTTTCTCCAAAACTTTATCCCGTGCTACTATGGCTCTAAAATGTTGTTGTAAAACAACACAAACAGTTCTTATTTCACACTCTATCGTGGCCATCCTTTCCTTTTATACAATTCATGCTCATATGAGCAAGGTTTCGGAAAATAATAAGTAAAGAATAAAAAGAGGAATAAGATTAGTTGTTAGTAATTTAGGAAGATGACTGATATTTTGTCAGCTGAAATTAAGGATGTGACCAAAAAGTGTTTTCAGGGTTGTGGAATTATGGGGAGAGGTCCAGGCAAATGGAGTTATATTGTGGTGAATAAGGTCCCCAAAACCAACAGAGCTGCCTTGGTCCCACACTCACACGGATGGCACCATAACACTAAATTAGCAACAGGCAAGGAATTGAAATGTGTTGGCAACACATTTGTGGAAATACATGGGAAACACATAAGTACTTGTGACTACATATACTGATAACATTCTAATAGTAGAAATATATGAAAATAAGTGGACAGTGGTGACAATACACAGATGTATGTATATTAACAAATGGCCATTCATGACAGCTGCAACAAATAGACAACTGGGTCAATACATGGGCTACAAACTGGTAATTGTGGCCATATATGAGCCAAAAAACACAGAGGCAATTACTGCACTAGAGGCAGCCTAATCCACTCCCTCTTAAACAATGTCCAGACACCAAGCTGTAGGCAGTAAGGAAAATCGTGGAAAGAAAATGGACAGGCTACAACCCTGTGGATTATTTCAGTGAGGTAAGTATCCACATCGGTACCTTGCTCTCAGCCTCTCCAAGTTGATTCCATTTAAAGTGATCAAGTAGAAGCAGGCAACATGGTGAACTACAGCCAAAAAATACCTAATTGAAAACAAAATACAGGAGAGTATAAATTCCAGGAGATAATGACACTGATGCATTTCACCCTCTGTGGGCCTTGCTCATAGCTATGAGTAAGGACTGTAAAGGCTGAGATGCAATTAAATCTTTACCTGCTGAATCACGCTATAGGCAGTAGATTTGTTCTCTTTTTGAGTATGCCCTTCTTCTCCATACCTATGAGGACGTGGTAGAGGAGAAGGGAACAGTGCTCTAGCCTGGTATATGACTAAGTATCAACAGAAAGGTGGACGGAAATGTACAACTTGGGAATCAGAGACTCAGTAATCTTATTAATTAGCCAAAGTCCAATCATATAAATTAGCCAAAGGCCAACACAGAAAAAGTTCCATAGCCTGACCATGACCTACACTGTTGAGACAAACTTTATAAGGGTCCGTGTCATAGAGATTTTCTCCCCATACAAGTCTATGCGGATGCAAAAGTAGCTTGAAGTAGGTCAGGAGAAAAACTACAGGTCAACTCCAGCTGTCAGCTAATTATGAATGATCTCAGAAGCATCTGAGCCTGCTGTCAAAAGCAGGCTCATTGACACAGCCCAAAGTCGGGAAAGGCTCAACCCAGCCTCAGTCTATTTGCCAGCACCCAAACCTAGACAATGACAAGACACATTCTATTTGTCAAAGACAGGTAGAAGGTCAAGGCATAGACACTGATAGGTCGGCTCTGCCTGAACGCCACTGTGTAACCAGCAGCCGAAAATATGCTCAAGTCACAATCTCTGAAGGAACCCCAGATGCATAAATATTAAACAGATTTTCATTATTAATATAGGTTTTGGCAATGGACAGCACAGAGGCTAAATGGTTAGCACTTCCTCCAGGTACTCCGGTTTCCTCCCACACTCCAAAGACATGCTGGTAGGTTAATTGGATCCTGTCTAAATTGGCCCTAGTATGTGTATGTATGAATGTAAGTTAGGGACCTTAGATTGTACACCCTTTGAGGGTTAGGGACTGATATGAAGGTAAAATATATATGTAAAGTGCTGCGTAAATTGATGATGCTATATAAGCATCTGAAATAAATTTTAAAAAAATATATAAAGCACAGCAGAAGAGGACAAGCAAACAGACTGCCTAGAGTTCAGGTTCATTTTATCGACAAAAAAACATAAAAAACAGCGCAGATAAATATTAAATACAAAAAAACCCCACAAATAATACAAAAAAGTCCAGAAAAAAATATAAAATTGTTGAATAGTGCCACTCCAAAAAATATAAAATATGGTGAATGGAATGAAATAAAGTCCTTATTCCAAAACCCGTGACCAGTGTTCACACCGTATGTGCTAAAATCACATACCGCACTCACCAGATACTGGTGAAAAAAAATGTATGGGCTCAGGAATCCTAGATCCCCTCAACTCAGTCTCCAATCACCAGGTAAAAGATGAAAATCCCCCAATGCAGGTAAGATATATGCCTCAGAACTCCAAACTGTAGTTTAAATCAGCCTCTAACCTCCAGGACCACCAGAGATCACTCGCCATAGGAAGATGATTTGTACAGAGAAAAAAATGTATATAGTGTAATACTGTAAGACTCCAACAGGATGAATGCAAATACCAAACCACTCACATCTTAAAAGAATGTAATCAGCATTTGTTATTTATCTGGAGCCAAACCGCCACATCACCAGGGTAAAGATCTCACAGTCAGCGATAGGTGACAGCATGTTAGAATCCACCCTCTAGCAAGATGGCCTCTGAGAGCGCCGCACGCTGGCCTGCGCTCCACTCACCGGAAGTGACATGGTACGTTGGATGGCAAAGCCGGAAATGCATCAACGTGTTTTGCCCCTCCTCCAGGGCGTTTTCACAGACTTTTTTTTACCAACAGCTGCATTTTTATGGTTATTAAAGGGTAACTTCACTTTTGTGAGAAAAAAATAGCAAATAAAAATAAAATAATAATAATATAGTGTATACAATTGCAACACAGGTCATATTGTACTGGAATGTTATTAAAAATGATCTTTCCTTTTCAGTCTGCAATGCTGTGATTTTCTGTAAAATGCAATGCAATATGGCTACGTGGAGGCGTTCTGTACACAGAAGGTGTACAGAACACCCCCCAGAAACATAATTTCCTGCATGTTTGTTTGGCTCACCGATTTTCCCAGAAATCTGCACTAAGATACAAGTCACATTTCAGGCATCCCCTGCAACAAAAGTGTCATTTTTGATGAGATACTCCCATAGGAAATCGAGTCTAAAGAGATGCAGGCCCCGACACTTTCCTCATTAGAGCCATGCAGGTGCAGCAACTGGTTGATTATTATGAAACCACTCTCATTAGATTTACTTTACACATGGACCCAGACAAATGGCTCTTTCTTCAGAATAACAAAAGGTAGGTATCTCCAACAACGTTTGTTAAAATCCTTGCAATGTACATTGATCACACAGAGGGGAATGTTTTTTTCTCAACAAAAGTGGAGTTACTCTTTAAATACAATGTTAAATACAGTTTCAAAATAGCGTAAAAAGCCTAATAGTGTTTCACAAAAGCCAGACATGCAAATCATATCCATTTGGTCTCATCAGCCCTCATCAGTGTATAGTTGTCTCACACACACCAAGCCAGTGAAGCGATTCTGCACTAACAAGCTCTAATTGCAATCGAATCAGCAGCCTTTGGTGCTGAGATCCCAGCATAGGACTTTTCTATTTCATTGCCGCTAGCTCTGCCATCTGATGGCACAATACCCTCTCTCTTCATCCTTGTATTATGGCAACATGGCTTGGCTTTTATATAGAAGGGGGCCATGCCCATGCACTGACTGGCTGCTGGAGTAGATTCTAGGGAATATAGGCGAGCCTTTCAATGCCACAATAAATGCACACGTGGTTGCAAAATCGCACAAATAGCAGTGTTGTTTGTCATTCATTATTTGTAAGCATTTGCCTTAAGCAAAGGCTGCATGCATGGAGAATTCTGATTCATGTAGATCTTTGGCAACCATGGGCTAAAATTCAACTTCTGTGATTATTTTATTTTTTTTAGTTATAAAAATAAACTCTAGGCAAATATAAAAGACAAATGAATTTAGCTCGAATTAATACATCATTAAATGTACTTTTTAATTGCAAGCAGTTTAAGCACCTGAATTTGACCAGGTATCAGCCTCTTGCATTCGCAGAGCTCAGACCGGACGCCGCAGTACTCCTGTTGTCACAAAGTACATACTGATAGGTGGAGAGAGAACAATGCCGGAGAGATGAGTTCACCAGTCTACTGGGAGCAAGATCTGCGAGTGTCAAGTGGAAAACAAGTGGAAAACAAGTCAAATTCTAATTGAGCTTAACCTCCCTAGCGGTACATTTTTTTGCATGGAAATATGTATTTTTTTTATTGTAGGCCTGTAATTCTTAGGAATAACTCACTGAAATCTGTCCGAACAAGAGTCTAGTAAACATCCCGGGTAGGATAAAACTTGAATACAAAATCATAAATTATAATTTAATAAATAATCATAAAAAATAATAATATAATAATAATAAATTTAATTCAATAATATACTCAAATAAAAACACTGAAATTTGAAATATAGCGCCAAGTTCGCACATCACTGAGCAAAGTCGCAAAATTGTTTTCAGTGTCTGATGACGAGTGTCCCCATGAATCATTATCACTCAATTCTGCAAGTAGTTCTAATTTACTATCGCTGTTCTCTAGCTGGTCTAAAACCGCTTTTGACCTAAAGGGACGCTTTTTGGACGCCATGGACGTTTCTCAGTTTCCAGGCAAAAAGAACAGTAAACATGCAGGCAGGGCGCAGGACAAAGCACCCGGGACAAAATGTATGTGAAATGGTTTGATACAGTAGTGTTTTACTATGTGATTTTAGTGATTGTCACTTTTTGTCACTTTTTGTCATTTTCAAATTTCCCACCAGTTCCGTCCTGACACTCCCAGGGTATGGAACCCAGATAACAGATGCCGGCATCCACCGGATTACATTGCCAGGGACACTGCAGGAGGGACATCGCGGGAGCGCAGGACAAGATAAGTGATCGAGGGATCCCATGGTAAGCCCGAGTGTAGCTCGGGGTTACCGCTTGTGGTACTGAAACTTTACCCCGAGCTACACTCGGGAATACCTCCAGGGAGGTTAAACTTACTCTCACCCCATTCTAGGCCTATTCTCTCTACCCTGTAAAAGGAAAGATGTCTATATTAACCTATTCTGAAGTCACTTTGGTCCGGTCACATAATCTCTCCAGCGGTGGCTTCAGTGTAGAGCAGAGGTCGCCACTCATAGGCTAACTATGGGGCATCCATTATTAGATGTTCCTCCTTTACCCTTGTTTCTCATATGTGTGGCCGTGATTTGCATGGGCACGAGAGGCCATTCACTTAAATGGGCTCCCATGCCCCAGGACATGCAAAGAAGAAGTCCCTGCACTACTTGGGAAATTGCAGCCCACACAGGAACAGATGTTCCCAGTACGGTTGTGATTTCCAGTGCGAGAATTAATGGAACCTGCCTGCGGGTCCCGCATTCCTTTGTGTGGGTGGTGCAGCTGCAGGTAGTTGTGCAGGTCCCGCAGCGGCACCACCCGCACAGACGTGAACCAAGCCTTACAATGAAGACAGCACTGGGACCCGATCATGTGACCAGACCAGATAAGCTTTAGCATAGGTAAGTATAGGCATCTTTAGTTTTACAGAGTAGATAGAATTGGCTTAGAATGGGGGTGAGAGTAGATTTAAGCTTAGTTAGGTTTTTTGATTTGCCTTCAACTTTAACTGCAGTAATGAAAAGTCAGGTCTCCAAACCCTATGTGACAGGGTTGTGTAAATCTCATAAATGCATGGGCAAAATCACAAATGGTTTTGAGGGGTATATTTAGCTGTTTTCCTGGAGAACAGCTATATTCAGGTGATCATTGTTTTCTGGCAGCGACACCTGCTGCTGTCAGAATAAACTAATCAGCAGCTGCAGCCATTGATCGACATAAGTTTTCTGGCATGTCCCTTCGACAGAAGTCGATCAACTTCTATCAAGCAGGGATAGTCACACACTGATTGAAATTCCTCTGGGTCCTGCCATGAATTTAGATCAGTCTATGGCCAGCTTTAGGCCTCATGCATGCTGCTGCTGTCAAATGGCTTTTTACAGGCATTTAATTTTTTCTTCTGCCCCTAAACACCCTTCTCTGTTAAAACATGAAAACAACATGTGGTTGCATAAACACACAATATGGAGCTCTGACACGTTTCGGGGACCCTGTCCCCTTCCTCAGAGCAAAGGGCCTTTCCTCTGAAGAAGGGGACAGGGTCCCTGAAACGCATCAGCAGCTACACCATCTTTTCTTCAGTTGGAGGTGGAGAGCGGCCCACATTGTGTGTTTATGCAACCACACGCCAATTATCTACTTGGTTTATGAGTAAACCTTTGTCTTTTATTTTCAATAGTTTTAAGGTAATGAACTAGGAGTTTGCGCCCTCTTTGTTTTCATGTTTTTGTGCAGTGTTGAACTTCTCCGGACTGAGGAGGGCTGCACCGCCATTTCTTTCCAGTCCTGGTAGTGAAAAGTCCATGGGACCACACCTAGAGTGATGGTATCCATTTTCTGAGCGCCAAGTTTGACATTCTTTGTACTTTCCCCTCTTTGTTAGCCTATGTGTTCATGCAAACATAGGGATTTAGAGGAGTTTAGAGGCTAGGGCGTTTTTAGGGGCAGAAATCTGAATGCACCAAAATCGTATTCTTGAGAGGAGCTTTTGGGCATCTAAACAAACCTAAGTGCTAGGCATGTTTAATGCTTGAGCGTATTTTTACTTCAATTAACAGTAAATGAACACTCTAGCCAATAAAATAAACACCCAAGACCTTCTGCTAGGAGAAAATCGTTTACAAAAGCCCCAGAGTACATGAAGCCTAAAGCAGAAAAAAAATTGTATCTGAGCACCACAAACTGAAAATGCAATTCAATTCATTTGCAATACTAAAAGTACATTCACCCATCCATCCATCCACGTCTTCAAGCTTTACACCCACCCAGCATTCCTAGTCATGGCAATTTGGAGTAAGAATAAATGATTCATGAAGCATTTACTTTCTGGATTCCATCTTCCCTTAGCTTAGGCTTAGGCACACAGGCAAGAGGGAGGTCTTAGGTGAGAAAGCTCCTCCTCCCTTCCGCAGATGAAAGAACAAAAATGCCCATGACGACACCTAGGATGTATGACATCATTTGCTTAGGCAAGAAACCAGGAGGCAACTCAAGAAATGTAAAAAAAAGTTTAAAACAAGTAAATATAACATATTGTACCTTCCTATCTATTTACTAAAGCTAGCAGCATAAGGATTATACATAGATTATGTGGATTGAGAGAGTTTAGTTCCGCTTTAAAGTTCTTTGGTGGCATAGGATTAACCTATAGTTGTCTATACTTAGGGTGTACTGCCAATTATTAACCCTATTTATCAAAGCATGGTAATGCCCAATTACAAACCTCATGTGTGGCTGAGCTGTAGCACAGCAGATTGACGCGTAATTTGCACATTTGCACTGTCAAAATGAAGTTTCAGTTTAAGTACAAAGACTCCAAACACTAAAAACAAGTCTTCTTAAACCCCGGATATCGGGGGATCTCAAACAATTTAAATGCATCCTAGTGGTATTTGGCTAGTACAACTATGTATGAGTCACTGATAAACTATTTTATTAAACTTTGCAGCATTGATGTTTATTGGAATTGAAATAGCATGGTTATAAATTAAACAGACAGGATTGATCCAATTATGTTACAAAAGACAATAGTGCAGAGAGCTCATCTATGGATCTGTGTATATTAACATACAATAAGGGGCCCTAGGGATTTGCATTGCTTTATATTTGCACTATTCAATGCGGTAGTAAATGCAAAATATGAAGGCACACATTCGTAGTCCCATAGTTATTAGCGTGTGTGATACAAGTTGGGGTATTTATTGTATACATAACAATTCTCTGATCAGGCCCCCAATGAAGGGCATATTTCTTGTCTAGACTCTGATTAGTTACATCAGTATTTTAATGACATCAGCAGTTGGGTCCACTATTTGTTCTCCTTCCTATTATTTATGATATCATTATTCAACATGAGTATACAGTAGATGCCTGTCACTTATAAATAATTTACATTTAAGGTCTTGATAGAATAATCTGTCATGATAAATGCATCCGCCACATTTTTTTAAACATACTATAAATTTGTTATGTTTTATAAAAATTCTTCTACACATTATACATTGCATAAAGCGTATAAAGAGTATACTACTTATGATTTCATTTATATATATATATATATATTTTTTTTTTTTTGGAACCCCCAAAATGTGTTAGGTTTCTATTTTTTTTAAAGCGGAAAACTTTTTCTGGACCCAATACAATAGTGTGGTGCCTTCCTCTCTACATTTCTAGTTACATGATTACATCTATATCTAGGGCAACAGGCTGGCCAAAGTAAAATTACTGCTGAAGGATCAAAATGATGTGTGCCCATACTAAATGAAAAGCACTAGTCACAATACCATGAGCTAACTCAAACCTACATAAAGTAAAAAAAAATGGGAAAAACCCAATACTTCCTTTTACTTCCTACCCCTTCTTTTTCACTTCCAATTTCTACCTCTCTCGCCTCCATACTCTTTTTCTCTTTCTCGTTTCAATTTCCTTCACCCTTCTTTTTCGTCTCTTTTCTTACACCCTCCTTCCATCTTCAGTCCAATCTTTTTATAAAGTTTATATAACAAAGAAGGCCCCCAACAACGGGGAACGGTGAACAGGCACTTGGGTACATATATTGTCAGAGTTTTTACAGAATCATCCATAATAAGGCTTCCAGCATAAGCATAAAGAAAGTTATGACTATGACATGACAGTTAATTGGAGAATAAAGGAATGCATGATATCTATTAAAGTTCTGGAAAGTTCTGTTACATAAGCAGTATTCTCGGCTACTGACTTTCTTATACCCAAGGTCAGAGAGTAAATAAGGTAAAATAAGATTGAAAATTGGCAAGGTCGCCAGGAGAAAGAAAAAAAAGGGGGGGGGGAGAGGAAGAGAAGTGTTGTGGAAGTTAGGGGATAGGCAAGGAGTACAAGTGAGAAGTTAAAGCAAAGTGTATATAGTAAGTCCCCAAGTCGCAATAGACCCTCTTCAAGTACTGTAGCCATGACTTTTTAAAAGGTACTATAATAAAAGATCAATAGTTTTGTGCAGCTTGGTTACTGTAATGTAATGTGTGTTTGGGCAAAGTGAATTAATATCTCTATACACATGATGACATATGTATATGAAATATGAATGTCTAGCTCCTACATCCTCTCACTCATCTCTGTGATTAAGTCTATTTTGTGTGTAGCCATGTGATGGCTATATCATTATGCCATTCAGGGACATTTACAAACCAGACTATGAGTAATCTTTTTTTCCTCTAGTGTCCAGTATTGGGACTGCTACATCACATCCTGTTAGCAGGGTGGATACAGTTCTTCTGACAGCAGAGGATCTTGGGACCAGTTCATTGGTTGTTTCCAAGAAACATACAGCGCATATTGATTTTTCCTTTGGGGGGTCAAAGCCTTCCGGTAAGGGACAATGTGTTTGGTGTTGGTAAAGGATTTCTCCCTTTGATGTTTTCCTGGGCACTTATTGGATCTATGCTGGTTTTCTATTGCTGGACCTTTTACTTTTTACTTGAAATCTCTGGATGGGACTCTCTGATTTACCGAAAAGCATAGTTATATATTTTTCTAGCGCTGCACTTCTTGTTAATATTGTATGAATGACATATGTAATTATCTGCCACTTCGACAATCATCTAAATCACAAAAACAGTGCATCGCTAATCAGAGAACATTGTTCTCCACAGCTGTGCATAATGCAAGTAATCACAATTATTAGTTATTAAAGTATAAAGTCTAACTTTCTTTTCCATATTTGCTACTGTGACACAATTATAATCGTGTTCCCAGGTTATAATGACAGGCTGCAACTAGATCAATCATAGTTTTTTATTCCAACATTTTACTCACTACAGTGCCTATATTTATATGTAATAATACTTACAGTATATTGGCAGGATCCCTGGTCAGTTAATTCTTGCTATTCAGGCCGATTCACAGCCCAAGTGGTATAGAAAATCAAAAGGACACCATACCAGACATAGCTAGGTTGCAGAATAATTTTACAAAGGCTCAGTTATTTTCCAACAGATAGTCAAGGTCTACAGACAGATATATCAACCTCAACGACCATTATTAATAGCAGTATGTTTCGAATACTCACTATTAAGCATCTACAACTCATGGAAGGTAAACATTTTATCGCAGGCAGCAATATATGCAATTGTAAATCTTTATAAAGACATTGCAGTTGCTTTACTAAAAGAGTAAAAAATGTTCACTCTTCAAAGCTTAGTGAATACGATGAAGCTACATTTACTATGAATAAATTAAAGAGAAATTAAAGAGTTTTCACTTGCACATGATTGGGTGGATTCCAGGATTCCTAGTGATCAGTGTCACCTTATTCACTAAGCTAATCATTTAATTCTCTACTTCTTTAGTAAGTTCACCCCTAGCCTTGTGATACATGTTAATTGTTGTAATCCTGTATTCAAAAGAGCCACATAATATCTATTGTAATATGTATTTTGAGACTTTTGGAATTGTCTGTTTGGCAGGGTTGCGTGGTCAGGAATGAGGGGAGGGGAGCAGGTGTGTCCATAGAGGATGAGAGGAAGCGGTTGTAGACAGAAGTGGTCAGGTCAGAGATGTGATTTTGTTGGGGAGGTGGTCAGTAGCAGAAAAGAGAAGAGTTAAAATGGCAAATATCTACAAGTTAATGTTTGCTAGTGGAATAGGGGTTAAAGACATGGAGAGTGTGAAATTGATAAGGTTGTGATCCAAACAGAGGAAAGGGGGTGTTGAAAAGGTTGCAAGAAGTGCAGAGATGGGAGAACACAAGATCAAGAGTGCTCCCATCAGAGCTTGTAGACGTGTGTCCATTGTGTTAGGTTAAAAGATGAGGTTAGGTTGAGAAGTTGATCAGTAGCTGGGATATTGGTATTAACAGGGCCGTTAAAGTCACCAGGAATGATAGCGGGTATTTTAGGGAAGATAAAGTAGGGCAGCTAGGCAGAGATGTCATGAAGGATGAGTGACCCAGGAGGCCAGAGAAATCATAACAATCCTCAAAGAAATTGGAGAAAAAAGAATGAATACAATGAGCTTAAGTAGAGAAGAGTGATAGATATTGGTCACCCTTTCCATTGGTGGTCACCAAGAAGTATATCCCTCACAGTTGTGGTCACTGGAAGAAAATACCTCTTATAGTGTTGGGCCACATACACACATTTACTTTACATTCACATTTACAGTTTAAATGTATGCTTCAGTGAAGCATAACCAATTTGTATTTAGACTTTCTGCTAGGATGGACGTTATCTGAAGACCTCAGTGAAAATTGGAGGAAAAGAGAACGGAAACTAGAACTGTGTTTAACAGCAGGTAGTGTTTGTAAATAACCAGAGGATCAGAAAATAGCTATTGTGCTGCACACTTTGGGTAAAGAAGGGTTGGATTTATATAATTCTATGATTATAGTGTATGGGAACCCCACCAAGCACCCCTTACAACATAATGTTGCTATAACTTAGAAAGCATTACAGTTTTAGAAATGTGTTTTTGGTAGAGGTCAGTGTTGACTATGTTACGTGTATTTGTGAATACACCCCAATCCTTTTAGGAGTATTCACATATATCCAGCTAGATCTGAGAGTCCCTACACAAAAGAGGTAGTTTCATCTGCAATATACATTTACTGATAGAGGTACATAATATATACAAATTACATGCCAAGCAGTATTTACAACACAGTGTACAGTTTAAGTCTCTTGACTTTAACGATATTTACAACTTACCCACAAAACCATGTTTAAAATACAATGTACAGTTGTCACGGCGTGCCTGCTCCTCCGTAGGTATTCCTCCACCCCCCTCCTGGTGCCTGTGTCCACTCACACCCCACCTTCTCATCCTGTAGCGGCCTTTGAAGTTGAGCTGCATAGGATGAGAAGTGTCAGGTCTCCCCCTGCCACTGTAACTTCCTCCCATCCTGTGCAGCTGGATGGGAGGAAGACGACCCCCCACGACGGCATTCACACTTCTCCGGCCATACAGGCTGGAGAGGGGTGACCTCCAGCCGGGAGGTTCCGGAGCAGGGCCGCCGCCCGGGCGTCGCACGCCCCCCACCGGCAGGAGCAGCGCGGGCACGAGACAAAGGCAGCGCTCTTGAGAACGCGGCCTGTGTCAAGGAGGCATGCCTCATTGCCCCGGCAACCCGATGCTGGGCCAGCTGTTGCCGGAGCAAACGGAAGTGTCCTGCGCCGGCTTAAGAAGGCCGGCGCAGGACCCAGGTGGGTGCGTGGATGCTCGATCCCCGTTCGGGACAGGGTGCTGTGCAGGGTCTGCGCTGAGGCCAGACCCCACAGCCAAGACCCTGCCGAGCCCCTGCAAGCCTGCTGTGTCCCTACCTGCTGAAGCCTGCTGTGTCCCTACCTGCTGAAGTCTGCTGCGTCCCTACCTGCTGAAGCCTGCTGTGTCCCTATCTGCAAGCCTGCTGTGTCCCTACCTGCTGAAGCCTGCTGTGTCCCTACCTGCTGAAGCCCGCTGTGTCCCTACCTGTGGAAGCCTGCTGTGTCCCTACCTGTGGAAGCCTGCTGTGTCCCTATCTGCAAGCCTGCTGTGTCCCTACCTAGGTCCCTGTCTGCTGATCGCTGGTCGTCCCTATAACGCCGAGTGCCGTGAGGTTCCCTGTCTGCTGATCGCTGGTCGTCCCTGGAACGTCGAGTGCCGTGAGGTTCCCTGTCTGCTGATCGCTGGTCTTCCCTGGAACGCCGAGTGCCGTGAGGTTCCCTGTCTGCTGATTGCTGGTCGTCCCTAGAACGTCGAGTGCCGTGAGGTTCCCTGTCTGCTGATCGCTGGTTGTCCCTGGAACGCCGAGTGCCGTCAGGTTCCCTGTCTGCTGATCGCTGGTCTTCCCTGGAACGTCGAGTGCCGTGAGGTTCCCTGTCTGCTGATCGGCCATCGCTACCTAGAGTGCCCTATCGTGGGCCGGATTACAATTATGTTGGGCTCCTCCCCTCTCTTCCCCTTTTTGGGTGCCAGGACGCTACCTTCCTGCCCTGATTGAGTGGCTTCCATAGTGCAATAAAGCTTTGTGTGTTTACCATCTTGTTTGTGTGTTCTATCCTGCCTACCCTTCCGTCACAACAATACAAGTATGAAGTTAGTTTACCTCTCAACTTCAGGTCTAGTCATCCTGCCCGCTGTGTGTCTCATCACAAAGACTCCCAGCTGGGTGACCAGGCCTTATATCCCCCCCTCTTTTCTGTACTGTGGCTAATATAATGCTCACTAATTGGACACTGTACCTAGCCAATGTATATTGGGCACAGCCTGATTGGAAGTTCAAAGAAGGCTGCTGTTTACCACTCATGTGGGATGTGCTAAGGGGACAACAAAAGGCCAGAACTTGTATAGTGGAAAACTTTATATATATTTACACCAGTATGGAAGCTAGAAAGTTTGATGCTGCAAAACACTCCATGGTTTAAATACTGTATATTTCCATCTAAATAAAATATACTTGTAATTATAACATTATTTACATCCATTAATGGAGATTTCACATAAACTCATTATCTAACAGTCAGGTTAAAAGCAAAACGCAAAAAGTATAAGTAAAGACATTTTTGAGTTGAAGCTAAAAAGGTATAAACTGTGAGTTTAAAGTGCAACTGAACTTTCAGTGTAAATCAGCTAAATAAATCCCAGGTGCATCAAAACAAAAGTTGTTTAAAATCTTACAGTTTATTTTCTGTAGAAGACAAAATTAAAGTAAAAAAGCAGGTTGAGAAGGGCCCTTGCATTCTTTGCAGAAGCAGCAGTCTCTCTGCAGGGGTTTGACATGCCCCTTGCATAGACAGAGCTAGAACGTTCTACTCAGCAAGGAGGATGACCTTTCCTAATGCAAAGCTATAGAAGTGACCCACAATGGGGGTGACACACCTTTGCAGAGACGTAAACTTCCACACATAGAGCAGTGGTCTCTCTCCATTGCATGCTGGAAGACAAGTTTTTTTCAATTCAGGCCTTGGCTGTTTTCTAGTTAAACTGTAGGGCTTTAATCACTTGAGCTCTGGGGGATTTTACCCCCTTGACCTGGCCATTTTTTGCTATTTAGCACTGCACTATTTTACCTGGTAATTGCGTGGTCATGCAACACTGTACTCAAACTAAATTTATATTTCTTTTCACACAAATTGAACTTTCCTTTGGTGGGATTTGATTACCAGCGGATTTCTTATTTATTTATTTTTTTTGCGATATGAATGAAAAAAACAAAAAAAACAAAAATTTTTAAAAAATATATATATTTTTTTTTTCTTTCTGCTATAAAACATTCCAATAAAAAAAATTAAAAAAATCAGATTTCTTCATAAATTGTGGCCCAAATGTATTCTGGTATATGATAAAAAATCCCAATAAATGTATACTAATTGGTTTGAGAGAAATAAAGTGTCTACAAATGGCGGTATATATACTGGAATTTTTTTTTATACTACTAATGGCAGTGGTCAGCAATTTATAATGGGACTGCGATAGTGTGACAGGCATTCTGACACTGACGCTGAGGGGAACTGACTAACTGCCACTGACATCATCAGTGACACTGAAACAGTGATCAATGATAGTAATATACACTGTTACCGCAGTAATTACACTGGCTGAGAAAGGGTTAACATCTAGCGAGATCAAGGGGTTACATGTGTGCCTTCCAATGTGTAATGTGTGTATTATGTGCTGCTTATACTGAGAGATTTCTTTGTTTCTCATCCCTGCTTTGCAGAGATGAGAAACAGTGAGATCAATCCCTCTTATACAGAGCCCTGTATTGAATGTTTACACAGGGCTTTGGGCTGTGATTGGATATAGCCGAACAGCAGGTCCTGGCCATGGCTCATTTGTTGGGACTTGCTTCTGCTGTGTACAATCACAGCGGGTGTCAGAGGGGGGTGAGCATTAACTCCCTAAACCCAGAGACAGTCTACGACGTACCAGTACATTGCGTTGCCTGCATGGGCCTCCCATCCACAGTACATTGTGGATGGGCAGTCCACAAGTGGTTAAGCACTTTTTAATGCATCTGGAATGTATTTGGCTGAAATAATCAGAAATGGGCTTCAAAAACATTGAAGATCCCATCTTCATTCTTGCCATATACACCCAGATTTTTTACATAGGTTTCTTAATTCACATTACACAACGTGGATAGACTCTTGTTGTGGCTTTGTATTTAGACATTTAGACAGGCGGTTTTACTGACTCCGTTTGACCAACCATTTTCCACCTGGCTCTTTAGATTTTTCAATAAGGGATGTCAAGCAAGAGGCAGCAGACAGGACCACCCACTGTGAATTTCAAATGGTTTGTTAGGAACCATCCAAAATGTGATCAGTGTATGGCCAGCTTTAGAGACATAGTTGTGTTCATTATTAAAACCTCTGCTTTGCTTATGGAGAGAGACCACAAATAACAGCTGAGATTCTGGGCCCATCTGGCATTATGCTGCCTGTATTGTGTATCATAACACAAATGATTGGGTGCTTTCCCACTGTCTGCCTTCCCTATTAAATTCTACCCAAGCTAATATTGCACTAACCAGGCTGGTAAAATGGATGAAAAATGATGGGCTGGTAATAAATAGCTGATTATTAACAGATGAACCTGTAAATCTTTCTACCTACCCCAGCTGGTGGCACCCTTCTACATGATTATTCTCTACATCAAAGGCTACCAGTTTGTTGTCACATAATTTAATGAAATGACATTCATTATTTAGCATGCTCGATCCTTATCTCCCTTCTCTTCTCCTGCCAACCAAACTACAATTACACAGTGGCAAGAACATATGGAGCCAGCAACTAGAGCCAGCTAGTTTGATTTTCCTGCCTTTATCTGCAAGTCTACCATTTGCTGCCTGCCCTCTGTGAGACTATGAGGACAGTCTGTAAGCAATATGAGTAGCCACTCTTAGGTGAGTGTGTGCCCCTCCTAGAAAAAAAACACCTCATATGTAGCTACTGAGTGACATTCTCAGAGTTTCAGAGCTTTACTACCCCTAGTTGCCACTTGCAATTCAACTGCGCTACCTTTTCCCAGCCTTCTTTATTCTTTTCATGCATCTAAAGGATATGTAAACCATCCACATGAAAAATTAAAACCATCATGTTCGTAAGTGCGTGAAAGCAACTATGTGAAGTATGAGAAAACAGAAATATCTTATTTTTTACATTTTTCCAACAGGTCACATGACTGTTACAGTGGTTGTAAAGCTTCGTTTGTGTTTTTTTTGTTTTTAATTTAAAATAATAAACATGTTATACTTACCAGCTCTGTGCAACCTCAATCCTCCTTTTCTCTGGTTCCCTGCTGGCGCTCCTGGTTCCTTTTCTTCATCCAGTGCCACCACAGAAAGCCACTTCTTATGGGGGCACTCACGAGTCCTGCTCCCTGTGTCTATAGACACAGACAGTGGGGCACAGCCCTGTCTCCCACTCCCTTGTCAGAGTTTGATTAACAGCAGTGAGCCAGTGGCTGAACCCAGCACTCTGTACATAACGCACTCCTGAACTCTACACTCTGTATGTAGGGCATTCCTGAACTTTGCACTCTGTACATGACACGTTCCTTAGCCCCATACTCTGTACGCAACACACTCCTGAACTCTGCACTCTACATATAACGCACTCCGGAACCCTGCACTCTGTATGTTGCGCACTTATGAACTCTGCACTCTGTACATAATGCAGTCCTGAACTCCACACTCTGTATGTAGAGCACTCCTGAACTTTGCACTCTGTACATGACATGCTCCTTATCCCCACACTCTGTACGTAACACACTCCAGAACTATGGACTCTATACATAACGTACTCCTGAACCCTGCGCTCTGTTCATAAAACACTCCTGGTATTTAAATAATATGTTACCCCAATATTTCATATTCCTGATATGTGTCTATTGAACAATATACTTGTGTTAAAAAGTATCCAGCCCCCCACCTCCATCCCAATGGGTTGAGTTCCTGACCTATTCTCTGAGAAAAAGAGCCCTGTAAAAAAGGTATAATGTTTAATTCTAAGCTGCTGATACATCTATGTGATGATGAACCATACCCCTTTTAAGACCATATCCCTCAGGAACAAACCACGTCCACAGTATTCAGTTGGGGTTGGCTTGTTCCTTAGGGAAGACCAAACTATTTCCATACTTTAGAACTGTCAAATAATTTGTTTTAGTTGCTGATTGGTTGCTCTAGGTTATCACACTATCTTTTTACATAAGCTGACGTAAGTTTCTTTGCACTCTCTGCAGATTTGTATTTGTCATCATATTTTTTAGAAACCCGTCTATAACTACTGTTTGGTACGTCAGTGTGTGAGAGTCAGTGATGTGTAGAGAATAGCACCCTTCAGTAAGTAGAGAATAAAGTGCAGAGATCAGAGCGTGATCTTAACTTGGGCTGATGTGCAGATTAACTCATTTAAAGCTGACTTTCACAATGTCATTTGTTAGGCAGCTCCTGGTAGTTTCTCTTCTCCATGAAAAAACACAGCTGAGATTCAGAAAGGGAAATATTTGTCTTTGTAACAGTCCAGTGATCACATTCAATGGTTATAATTAGAGATGAGCGAAGAAATGAAAAATTCGATTCGACTGATTCGGCGAATTCGTGGACAATATTCGATTCGAGTCGAATAAATTCGCTGTGAATTTAACTTAAAAAAGGGTGTTTCTAGGCTTCAGAGAGACTTAATATTAGTGCAGAACACTGTACCTTTAATTTAAATGCCCTTGGAGTCTGCTGGGGAAGAGAAATAATACTGTCAGTCAGTATGACATGCAGATGAGTGCCGTCGATCTTAGAATCACCGCACACTTCACTCATTTGGGCAGTCACGGGGCCAAAACCAGAGTGTGGAGCCACAGTGTGGCGGTGGAGGCAGCAGCAATGGGAGGCCATACAGCACCCTATGACAAAAATGGAAACCACCAGCAGTGTGAGGAGACCTGAAAGTGGCACATGGCAGAGTGTGGCGATAGAGACAGCAGCAATGGGAGGCCGTACAGGGACCCATGACACACTCTGGACCTGGCAGCAGCATGAGGAGGCGGTACAGGGGCCCATGACAGATTACGGGCCTGGCAGCAGCATGAGGAGTCGGTACAGGGGCCCATGGCAGATTACGGGCCTGGCAGCAGCAATGGGAGGCCGTACAGGGACCCATGACACACTCTGGACCTGGCAGCAGCATGGGGAGGCGGTACAGGGGCCCATGACAGATTACGGGCCTGGCAGCAGCATGAGGAGTCGGTACGGGGGCCCATGACACACTCTGGACCTGGCAGCAGCATGAGGAGGCGGTACAGGGGCGCATGACAGATTACGAGCCTGGCAGCAGCAACTTGGACAGGAGGACGTTCAGCTTCTGCACCGTCGGGTGCGTGCTCGCAAACTGTTGTCTCTTGGAAACGGATTCCAAGAAAGACTGCTGACGGAATCCGTGAAGAGGAGTAGCAGGAGAAGGAGCATCTGAACGAGCGGAATATGCCAACAAGCGACAACAGTGGCCCATGACAGATTACGGGCCTGGCAGCAGCATGAGGAGTCGGTACGGGGGCCCATGGCAGATTACGGGCCTGGCAGCAGCTATGGGAGGCCCGTAATCTGCCAGCACCCTATGACAAAAAATGGAACCCACCAGCAGTGTGAGGAGACCTGAAAGTGGCACATGGCAGAGTGTGGCGATGGAGACAGCAGCAATGGGAGGCCGTACAGGGACCCATGAGAGACTCTGGACCTGGCAGCAGCATGAGGAGGCGGTATAGGGGCCCATGGCAGATTAGGGGCCTGGCAGCAGCTATGGGAGGCCCGTAATCTGCCAGCACCCTATGACAAAAAATGGAACACACCAGCAGTGTGAGGAGACCTGAAAGTGGCACATGGCAGAGTGTGGCGATGGAGGCAGCAGCAATGGGAGGCCGTACAGGGACCCATGAGAGACTCTGGACTTGGCAGCAGCATGAGGAGGCGGTATAGGGGCCCATGGCAGATTAGGGGCCTGGCAGCAGCTATGGGAGGCCCGTAATCTGCCAGCACCCTATGACAAAAAATGGAACACACCAGCAGTGTGAGGAGACCTGAAAGTGGCACATGTTTGGGGCATGATTCATGGCGGATTTAGTCAGTTGTGTCAGGAACTGGTGGTTTGAAATCCAGACTAATCCACGCCTGATTCATTTTCACAAACGTGAGTCTCTCCACACTTTGGGTGGACAGTCGTGTCCTCCGCGGAGTTGCAATACCTCCTGCCGCACTAAACACGCGCTCCGATGCCACGCTACTGGCCGGGCATGACAGCCTTTCAAGGGCAAATTCAGCTAGTTGGGGCCAAAGGTCAAGTTTCGTTGCCCAGTAGTCAAGGGGATTGTCTACCTCGGTTGGCAGGGTGCTGTCCAAGTAGGCCTAAGCCTGTTGTTTGAGGTCCTGCTCCAGGTCCACCTGATGCTGCTGCTGCTGCTGCGGCTGGTTAGTAGTTTCCTCACTGCGCTGGTGAAGAAAGCTACTCATCATCGACTGCAGACTGAGGCAGCCGCTGCTGGTGGAGCTGCCACTGCTCCTACCACCCCACCCCTCCCCTGCTGCCATGGCAGCGGAACACGAGCGCACAGGGCCCACAGTGTCTGAGGATGGACGTTGGCGCAGACAGGCAGAGACCAGCTGACTACATAGGTGTTTTTTATAGTACGTTATTTTGGCCTCCCTCTCAGCAGGTGTGAAAAAGGCCACCATTTTTGAACGGTAGCGAGGGTCCAACAAGGTGGACAGCCAAAAGTCATCCCTCTGTCTGATGGTTATTATTCGGCTGTCGCTACGCAAGCAACCGAGCATGCTATGGGCCATTTGTGCCAAGGAATGCGAGGGACTCCCTGCCTCCATCTCCACAGCATACTGCCACGGTGCGTCTAGGTCCTCTGTCTCCTCTTCCTCCTCCTCTACCAGATGCTCCTGCTCCTCCACTCCTGTCCGCTGAGTGGAAAAACCACCCATTTCACTCAATAATTCCTGAGCACCAATGTCCTCCTCTACCTCCTCCTCTTCTTCCAGTCCTGCCCCCACAGGGGCCATGTGGCGTTGAGATCTGTGCGCCACGTCTACCGCACCCTGACCAGCCATTGTTAACAGCATTTGTTCCAGGACGTGCAACAGAGGAATGACGTCGTTCATCCCATAGTCCTGCCGACTCACGAATAGCGTGGCCTCCTCAAAGGGCCTGAGCAAGCGCAGGTGTCACGCATGAGCTGCCAATGGCTGACATCTAAGTTACACAGGGAGTACCTTTATCTGCTTTTAACATCAGGAAATCTGTGATGGCCTTTTGCTGTTCGTAAAGGCGGTCTAACATATGTAGGGTTGAATTCCACCTTGTTGCAACGTCACAGCATGAGGAGTCGGTATAGGGGCCCATGGCAGATTAGGGGCCTGGCAGCAGTTATGGGAGGCCCATAATCTGCCAGCACCCTATGACAAAAAATGGAACACACCAGCAGTGTGAGGAGACCTGAAAGTGGCACATGGCAGAGTGTGGCGATGGAGACAGCAGCAATGGGAGGCCGTACAGGGACCCATGAGAGACTCTGGACCTGGCAGCAGCATGAGGAGGCGGTATATAGGGGCCTACGGCAGATTAGGGGCCTGGCAGCAGCTATAGGAGGCCCGTAATCTGCCAGCACCCTATGTCAAAAAATTTAACACACCAGCAGTGTGAAGAGACCTGAAAGTGGCACATGGCAGCAGAGTGTGGCGATGGAGACAGCAGCAATGGGAGGCCGTACAGGGACCCATGAGAGACTCTAGACTTGGCAGCAGCATGAGGAGGCGGTATATAGGGGCCCATGGCAGATTAGGGGCCTGGCAGCAGCTATGTGAGGCCCGTAATCTGCCTGCACCCTATGTCAAAAAATTAAACACACCAGCAGTGTGAAGAGACCTGAAAGTGGCACATGGCATGAGAGACTCTGGACCTGGCAGCAGCAGGAGGAGGCGGTATAGGGGCCCATGGCTGATTAGGGGCCTGGCAGCAGCTATGTGAGGCCCGTTATCTTGCAGCACCCTATGTCAAAAAATTTAACACACCAGCAGTGTGAAGAGACCTGAAAGTGGCACATGGCAGCAGAGTGTGGCGATGGAGACAGCAGCAATGGGAGGCCGTACAGGGACCATGACAGACTCTGGACTTGGCAGCAGCATGAGGAGGCGGTATATAGGGGCCCATGGCAGATTAGGGGCCTGGCAGCAGCTATGTGAGGCCCGTTATCTTGCAGCACCCTATGTCAAAAAATTTAACACACCAGCAGTGTGAAGAGACCTGAAAGTGGCACATGGCAGCAGAGTGTGGCGATGGAGACAGCAGCAATGGGAGGCCGTACAGGGACCCATGAGAGACTCTAGACTTGGCAGCAGCATGAGGAGGCGGTATATAGGGGCCCATGGCAGATTAGGGGCCTGGCAGCAGCTATGTGAGGCCCGTAATCTGCCTGCACCCTATGTCAAAAAATTTAACACACCAGCAGTGTGAAGAGACCTGAAAGTGGCACATGGCAGCAGAGTGTGGCGATGGAGACAGCAGCAATGGGAGGCCGTACAGGGACCCATGAGAGACTCTGGACCTGGCAGCAGCAGGAGGAGGCGGTATATAGGGGCCCATGGCAGATTAGGGGCCTGGCAGCAGCTATGTGAGGCCCGTAATCTGCCTGCACCCTATGTCAAAAAATTTAACACACCAGCAGTGTGAAGAGACCTGAAAGTGGCACATGGCAGCAGAGTGTGGCGATGGAGACAGCAGCAATGGGAGGCCGTACAGGGACCATGACAGACTCTGGACTTGGCAGCAGCATGAGGAGGCGGTATATAGGGGCCCATGGCAGATTAGGGGCCTGGCAGCAGCTATGTGAGGCCCGTAATCTGCCTGCACCCTATGTCAAAAAATTAAACACACCAGCAGTGTGAAGAGACCTGAAAGTGGCACATGGCATGAGAGACTCTGGACCTGGCAGCAGCAGGAGGAGGCGGTATAGGGGCCCATGGCTGATTAGGGGCCTGGCAGCAGCTATGTGAGGCCCGTTATCTTGCAGCACCCTATGTCAAAAAATTTAACACACCAGCAGTGTGAAGAGACCTGAAAGTGGCACATGGCAGCAGAGTGTGGCGATGGAGACAGCAGCAATGGGAGGCCGTACAGGGACCCATGAGAGACTCTAGACTTGGCAGCAGCATGAGGAGGCGGTATATAGGGGCCCATGGCAGATTAGGGGCCTGGCAGCAGCTATGTGAGGCCCGTAATCTGCCTGCACCCTATGTCAAAAAATTTAACACACCAGCAGTGTGAAGAGACCTGAAAGTGGCACATGGCAGCAGAGTGTGGCGATGGAGACAGCAGCAATGGGAGGCCGTACAGGGACCCATGAGAGACTCTAGACTTGGCAGCAGCATGAGGAGGCGGTATATAGGGGCCCATGGCAGATTAGGGGCCTGGCAGCAGCTATGTGAGGCCCGTAATCTGCCTGCACCCTATGTCAAAAAATTAAACACACCAGCAGTGTGAAGAGACCTGAAAGTGGCACATGGCATGAGAGACTCTGGACCTGGCAGCAGCAGGAGGAGGCGGTATAGGGGCCCATGGCTGATTAGGGGCCTGGCAGCAGCTATGTGAGGCCCGTTATCTTGCAGCACCCTATGTCAAAAAATTTAACACACCAGCAGTGTGAAGAGACCTGAAAGTGGCACATGGCAGCAGAGTGTGGCGATGGAGACAGCAGCAATGGGAGGCCGTACAGGGACCCATGAGAGACTCTGGACCTGGCAGCAGCAGGAGGAGGTGGTATATAGGGGCCCATGGCAGATTAGGGGCCTGGCAGCAGCTATGTGAGGCCCGTAATCTGCCTGCACCCTATGTCAAAAAATTTAACACACCAGCAGTGTGAAGAGACCTGAAAGTGGCACATGGCAGCAGAGTGTGGCGATGGAGACAGCAGCAATGGGAGGCCGTACAGGGACCCATGAGAGACTCTGGACCTGGCAGCAGCAGGAGGAGGCGGTATATAGGGGCCTATGGCAGATTAGGGGCCTGGCAGCAGCTATAGGAGGCCCGTAATCTGCCAGCACCCTATGTCAAAAAATTCAACACACCAGCAGTGTGAGGAGACCTGAAAGTGGCACATGTTTGAGGCATGATTCATGGCGGATTTAGTCAGTTGTGTCAGGAACTGGTGGTTTGAAATCCAGACTAATCCACGCCTGATTCATTTTCACAAACGTGAGTCTCTCCACACTTTGGGTGGACAGTCGTGTCCTCCGCGGAGTTACAATACCTCCTGCCGCACTAAACACGCGCTCCGATGCCACGCTACTGGCCGGGCATGACAGCCTTTCAAGGGCAAATTCAGCTAGTTGGGGCCAAAGGTCAAGTTTCGTTGCCCAGTAGTCAAGGGGATTGTCTACCTCGGTTGGCAGGGTGCTGTCCAAGTAGGCCCAAGCCTGTTGTTTGAGCTCCTGCTCCAGGTCCACCTGATGCTGCTGCTGCTGCTGCGGCTGGTTAGTAGTTTCCTCACTGCGCTGGTGAAGAAAGCTACTCATCATCGACTGCAGACTGAGGCAGCCGCTGCTGGTGGAGCTGCCACTGCTCCTACCACCCCACCCCTCCCCTGCTGCCATGCCAGCGGAACGCGAGCGCACAGGGCCCACAGTGTCTGAGGATGGACGATGGCGCACAAAGGCAGAGACCAACTGACTACATAGGTGGTTTTTATAGTACGTAATTTTGGCCTCCCTCTCAGCAGGTGTGAAAAAGGCCACCATTTTGGACCGGTAGCGAGGGTCCAACAAGGTGGACAGCCAAAAGTCATCCCTCTGTCTGATGGTTATTATTC
Source organism: Staurois parvus (assembly GCF_062004578.1). NCBI lineage: Eukaryota > Metazoa > Chordata > Amphibia > Anura > Ranidae > Staurois > Staurois parvus. The sequence goes on from NW_028318236.1 coordinate 980,357, forward strand.
GGCTGTCGCTACGCAAGCAACCGAGCATGCTATGGGCCATTTGTGCCAAGGAATGCGAGGGACTCCCTGCCTCCATCTCCACAGCATACTGCCACGGTGCGTCTGGGTCCTCTGTCTCCTCCTCCTCCTCCTCTACCAGATGCTCCTGCTCCTCCACTCCTGTCCGCTGAGTGGAAAAACCACCCATTTCACTCAATAATTCCTGAGCACAAATGTCCTCCTCTACCTCCTCCTCTTCTTCCTGTCCTGCCCCCACAGGGGTCATGTGGCGTTGAGATCTGTGCGCCACGTCTACCGCACCCTGACCAGCCATTGTTAACAGCATTTGTTCCAGGACGTGCAACAGAGGAATGACGTCGTTCATCCCATAGTCCTGCCGACTCACGAATAGCGTGGCCTCCTCAAAGGGCCTGAGCAAGCGGCAGGTGTCACGCATGAGCTGCCAATGGCTGACATCTAAGTTACACAGGGGAGTACCTTTATCCGCTTGTAACATCAGGAAATCGGTGATGGCCTTTCGCTGCTCGTAAAGGCGGTCTAACATGTGTAGGGTTGAATTCCACCTTGTTGCAACGTCGCAGATCAGGCGATGCTGTGGAATTCCGTTCTGCCGCTGCAGCTCAATGAGGGTGTTCTTTGCGGTGTAGGAATGGCTGAAATGCATGCACAGTTTACGTGACATTTTAAGGATGTCTTGCAGTGGGATGGTGGATTTTAGGAACCGCTTGACAACCAGATTGAACACGTGAGCCATGCATGGCGCATGGCACAACCTTCCTTGACGCAGAGCAGACACCATGTTCTTTCCGTTGTCAGTCAACATGGTTCCGATTTTTAGTTTGCGCGGAGACAGCCATCTGTCGATTTCTCTGTTCATTACACTCAGCAGTTCCTCCCCTGTGTGACTACGTTCGCCAAGGCATACCAGGTGCAGCACAGCGTGACACCGTTGCGCCCTGCACATGTGATATGCCGGTCGGGTAATGGGACTTGGCACGGGGGTGGCGGCTGAGGACACGGCGGAAAAAGAGGTGGTAGAGGCGGACATGCTTGCTGGACCAAGGACGTGCAAACGTGGAGGCAAAAGCGTCGTGACCTGTCCAAGTTGCTGGTGCGGCTGTGCCGGCACCACGTTCACCCAGTGGGCCGTAAATGACATGTACTGTCCCTGACCGTAGTTACAGCTCCACACGTCGGCGCTGCCGTGCACTTTGGCAGAGACCGACATGCTCAAAGACTGGCCCACCATCTCTTCTACATGTGAATGCAGGGCTGGCACTGCCTTTTGGGCAAAGAAATGACGGCTTGGCACTCTCCACCGCGGCGCGGCACAAGCCATCATTTCTCGGAAAGGTGCTGAGTCCACCAGTTGGAAAGGGAGGGACTGCAGCACCAGCAACTTGGACAGGAGGACGTTCAGCTTTTGCACCGTCGGGTGCGTGCTCGCAAACTGTTGTCTCTTGGATACGGATTCCAAGAAAGACTGTTGACGGAATCCGAGAAGAGGAGTAGCAGGAGAAGGAGCATCTGAACGAGCGGAAGATGCCAATGAGCGACAACTCCCCTCAGCAGAGGTGTTGGAGCCTTGACTGGCTGATAGAGGGCGATTGACGACGTCGGGTGACGGAGCAAGTAACGGAGCGGGTGATGGAGCGGGGGCTGGGGCAGGCAGAACCGCCGTATGTTTATCACGGTTTTCCCAGGCCACCGAATGGTGACGCTGCATATGCTGACGCAACGCTGTAGTCCCAACATGGGCCCCCTGGCCACGCTTGCATTTCTGGCCACATAGTCGACATACGGCTACGTTTACTTCCTCGGGCGGCTTGAGGAAAAATTGCCACACCACCGAGTAGGAAACTTTGCCCCCGCTACTCTTCACTGGCTGACTGCTACTTCCTCCGTGCGCACCGGCACCACTACTGGCCGTGGTGGTAGGCTGCAGTGGAGCTGGTGCTCTACTCCGTGGACGTTTGGCTCCACTGACACTGATGCGACCCTGCTGCTGTCTCCTGGGCAACCCACCGACTGTTTTGCTCGCTGCCAAGCTGCCACCCTCTTCTCCTGATGATGCGGAAGAAATTGCCTGATGACGACGAGGCTGCCAAGTGCGATCAACCTCCTCATCATCAAGTAGGGTCTCCGCCTCACTACTAGCCCCCTCGGCTGCGTCTGGGTCAGGAGACAGACCTGTCTCTAGACCGGCTACCGAGCCACTCTCCTCGCCAGTACTTGTTCGCTTGGCTGCTGAAAAGGCCGATGTCTCCCCCCGTTCCTGACCGCCCTCTGTTAGCTCTTCCTCACTGTACAGTGGGGCTGAGCCCACAGCATGCGATACTTCGCTTGGTGAGGGAACAGCAAAGGACAGGGGCAGGTAGAGGACACGTGATTTCAGTGGGCTTGGTCCCGGGCCATGCCAACTAACGGTTGTGTCTGACGTACCCACCGACCGTTGGCTGTAGGTGTCAGAGGTGACCTGGGAAGAGGAAGACGACCGAGCCAACCAATCAATGACGGCAGGGTTGTCGGTGGAGACACGACCGCTGGATGACACCGGGAGCACTGGCCTCTGGCTGCGAATACTGCTGCCTCGACCCCTTCCTCTGCTGCCACGTCTGCTCGCTCCTAAAACATTGCCTCCTCTGCCACTCCTCTGCATGTTGTCTGACATACTATTTAATTCAACGATTAGGTGTCCCTGAGTAACAATTCTCTGGCACTCAGTAACAATTCTGTCTGTCCCTGAGTATGAATTCTGTGGCCCTGAGTAACAATTGTGTGTCTGTGCAAGTAACAATTCTGTGTCTGTGCAAGTAACAATTTTGTGTCTGTGAGAGTAACAATTCTCTGGCACTCAGTAAAAATTCTGTCTGTCCCTGAGTAACAATTCTCTGGCACTCAGTAACAATTCTGTCTGTCCCTGAGTAACAATTCTGTCTGTCCCTGAGTATGAATTCTGTGGCCCTGAGTAAGAATTCTCTGGCACTCAGTAACAATTCTGTCTGTCCCTGAGTATGAATTCTGTGGCCCTGAGTAACAATTGTGTGTCTGTGCAAGTAACAATTCTGTGTCTGTGCAAGTAACAATTTTGTGTCTGTGAGAGTAACAATTCTCTGGCACTCAGTAACAATTCTGTCTGTCCCTGAGTAACAATTCTCTGGCACTCAGTAACAATTCTGTCTGTCCCTGAGTATGAATTCTGTGGCCCTGAGTAACAATTCTGTCTCTGTGCGAGTAACAATTCTGTGTCTGTGCAAGTAACAATTTTGTGTCTGTGAGAGTAACAATTCTCTGGCACTCAGTAACAATTCTGTCTGTCCCTGAGTAACAATTCTCTGGCACTCAGTAACAATTCTGTCTGTCCCTGAGTAACAATTCTCTGGCACTCAGTAACAATTCTGTCTGTCCCTGAGTAACAATTCTCTGGCACTCAGTAACAATTGTGTGTCTGTGCAAGTAACAATTCTGTGTCTGTGCAAGTAACAATTTTGTGTCTGTGAGAGTAACAATTCTCTGGCACTCAGTAACAATTCTGTCTGTCCCTGAGTAACAATTCTCTGGCACTCAGTAACAATTCTGTCTGTCCCTGAGTATGAATTCTGTGGCCCTGAGTAACAATTCTGTCTCTGTGCGAGTAACAATTCTGTGTCTGTGCAAGTAACAATTTTGTGTCTGTGAGAGTAACAATTCTCTGGCACTCAGTAACAATTCTGTCTGTCCCTGAGTAACAATTCTCTGGCACTCAGTAACAATTCTGTCTGTCCCTGAGTAACAATTCTCTGGCACTCAGTAACAATTCTGTCTGTCCCTGAGTAACAATTCTCTGGCACTCAGTAACAATTGTGTGTCTGTGCAAGTAACAATTCTGTGTCTGTGCAAGTAACAATTTTGTGTCTGTGAGAGTAACAATTCTCTGGCACTCAGTAACAATTCTGTCTGTCCCTGAGTAACAATTCTCTGGCACTCAGTAACAATTCTGTCTTCCCTGAGTAACAATTCTCTGGCACTCAGTAACAATTCTGTCTGTCCCTGAGTATGAATTCTGTGGCCCTGAGTAACAATTCTGTCTCTGTGCGAGTAACAATTCTGTGTCTGTGCAAGTAACAATTTTGTGTCTGTGAGAGTAACAATTCTCTGGCACTCAGTAACAATTCTGTCTGTCCCTGAGTAACAATTCTCTGGCACTCAGTAACAATTCTGTCTGTCCCTGAGTATGAATTCTGTGGCCCTGAGTAACAATTGTGTGTCTGTGCAAGTAACAATTCTGTGTCTGTGCAAGTAACAATTTTGTGTCTGTGAGAGTAACAATTCTCTGGCACTCAGTAACAATTCTGTCTGTCCCTGAGTAACAATTCTCTGGCACTCAGTAACAATTCTGTCTGTCCCTGAGTATGAATTCTGTGGCCCTGAGTAACAATTGTGTGTCTGTGCAAGTAACAATTCTGTGTCTGTGCAAGTAACAATTTTGTGTCTGTGAGAGTAACAATTCTCTGGCACTCAGTAACAATTCTGTCTGTCCCTGAGTAACAATTCTCTGGCACTCAGTAACAATTCTGTCTGTCCCTGAGTAACAATTCTGTCTGTCCCTGAGTATGAATTCTGTGGCCCTGAGTAAGAATTCTCTGGCACTCAGTAACAATTCTGTCTGTCCCTGAGTATGAATTCTGTGGCCCTGAGTAACAATTGTGTGTCTGTGCAAGTAACAATTCTGTGTCTGTGCAAGTAACAATTTTGTGTCTGTGAGAGTAACAATTCTCTGGCACTCAGTAACAATTCTGTCTGTCCCTGAGTAACAATTCTCTGGCACTCAGTAACAATTCTGTCTGTCCCTGAGTATGAATTCTGTGGCCCTGAGTAACAATTCTGTCTCTGTGCGAGTAACAATTCTGTGTCTGTGCAAGTAACAATTTTGTGTCTGTGAGAGTAACAATTCTCTGGCACTCAGTAACAATTCTGTCTGTCCCTGAGTAAGAATTCTCTGGCACTCAGTAACAATTCTGTCTGTCCCTGAGTAACAATTCTCTGGCACTCAGTAACAATTCTGTCTGTCCCTGAGTAACAATTCTGTCTGTCCCTGAGTATGAATTCTGTGGCCCTGAGTAAGAATTCTCTGGCACTCAGTAACAATTCTGTCTGTCCCTGAGTATGAATTCTGTGGCCCTGAGTAACAATTGTGTGTCTGTGCAAGTAACAATTCTGTGTCTGTGCAAGTAACAATTTTGTGTCTGTGAGAGTAACAATTCTCTGGCACTCAGTAACAATTCTGTCTGTCCCTGAGTAACAATTCTCTGGCACTCAGTAACAATTCTGTCTGTCCCTGAGTAACAATTCTCTGGCACTCAGTAACAATTCTGTCTGTCCCTGAGTAACAATTCTCTGGCACTCAGTAACAATTCTGTCTGTCCCTGAGTAACAATTCTGTCTGTCCCTGAGAATGAATTCTGTGGCCCTGAGTAAGAATTCTCTGGCACTCAGTAACAATTCTGTCTGTCCCTGAGTAACAATTCTCTGGCACTCAGTAACAATTCTGTCTGTCCCTGAGTAAAAATTCTGTGGCCCTAATAACGTTTCTGTGGCCCTAAGTAACAATTCTCTGGCACTGAGTAACAATTCTGTCTGTCCCTGAGTATGAATTCTGTGGCCCTAACTAGCGTTTCTTTGTCCCTAAATAACGATTCTGTGGCCCTCATTAACAAGTCTGTGTCCCTGAGTAATGGTTCTCTGTCCCTAAGTAACTTCTCTCTGTCCCCTATTCTCGTTTCTGTGGCCCTAACTCTGTCCCTGTCCCTAGTACAGAGCGGTCTGCCTCTGTTCAATGACTGCAGGCAAATGAAGATTTCCAAAATGGCCGCTATATATACCTCGACCATTACACAGTGCTGGCTGGCTGGCTGCTGATTGGCTGATGCGATCACATGTCGTTGAGGAATGCATTATGGGGCAGCGCGCCTTGTCTGCGCGCCTTCCCCGACATCCCCGCTCCGTCGCCGCACATGTCAGCCGCCATTTTCGGAAAAATTTCGATTCGCGCGTCCGAATTAGGCTGTTTTTCGGATTCGGCACGAATCGAAATTTTTCCGAAATTCGACTCGAATTCCACTTCGGATACTTCGATTCGCTCATCTCTAGTTATAATGGAGTCACATGACATATTCCAACACATACAATTTTAATCTGCAGGGTTGTGCTGGCAATAGGTTGAGTCGAGTTTGTCAACCTTATTCAGAAAATAAGAAAAGACCAAAAATAAGGTCACAGAACCTGCCACTTTTTTCTTAAGGGGACCTGTCAGGTCTTAACCAACAGTAACCATTCCCAGATTGCAAGTTTGTGTTCAGTTTCAGAAGGCCCGAGATACCTTTCTCTAAATCCAAGAACAAAAATGTATTTTATTGCAGCTTACCAGTCCTTGGATATGGTGACTTCAATTGTTTTTTTTAATCCTTATTTTCATCTAATGATTATGTCCTATCATGACACTGACTGCACTGTGTCTGTGAAGAAGCAGCACTGTTGTACTAAGATCAGACTACAGCACACCTCTTTATTTCTATAATTTAGAGAACAGAACTGAGAAGGCTCATAACAGTTTGAGATTTCAATTCAGTGCACAGAAACATACAAGGACACTAGAATTTGGGCACTATCAACAGGTATTCTTCTGTATTTGCAAAAAAATGTATGTAAAGTTTTTATGCTTATTTACTTTTTTTGGCAGATACCCACTCTGTCTGGATCTCTGGAGTGGTAATTGTATGTTTAAAAGTAAGCAGCTACAGTATTTGTAGCTGTCGACTTTTATTTGTTTTCAGAATGAAGATCCTCGTTAACTGAAACAATAAAAACTAACACATCCACCACATCCAAGGACTCGCACAATGATGTATATTATATTTTTGTTCTTGGGTTCTCCTCATGTTATGGAAATAAGGAAATGTTCAGTATCCTTTCCTAGGGTGGTAATGCTGCAAAAAGCCTATAAAATAAAAAGCCATAACATCCAAGTACTGGTAAACTTCCAAGGACTGGTAAACTGCAATATATTACATTTTTGATCTTAGGTTTAATTACAGTTTAATTCTAGGAACAAACAGTACATAAGCCTTAACACCTGCCCATTTCATAACCAAGTCATGTAGACCAGGCATGTCCAAAGTCCGGCCCGCGGGCCATTTACGGCCCAGGGGTCGGTTTAATACGGCCCTTCAACAGCCCTCCCTGCTCTGTGTAATGTGGTCCTCCCACGGCCCTCCCTTCTATGGCAGACAGTCTTCTGCTTGGGAGCAGAGGGCAGTGCGCATGCCTGACTGCGGCGTGTTCTCCCTGGTCTGTGTAAATGCGGCTGTCGCACGGCCCTCCCTTCTGTGGCAGACAGTCTTCTGCTTGAGAGCAGTGCGCATGCGTGACTGCGCCGCGCTGGGAGCGACAGAGGGCGGTGACGTCAGGCCCGGGCTTCCAGCGTGAAGTGTGTTTCTCTTCCCCTCCCGGCTGCCGAGCAGAGACTTCAGCTCCAGCTACCTTTTTCACCCTTCACATTAGTGCAGCTAAGTTTTTTTTAAATTTATTTTCAATACATTGTGAAAACTCAGCTGTCAGTTGATCTTAATGTTATGAAATGAAAAGTATGTTGTTTGCAATTAACTTGGCATAAAATAATTTATTTGCATTTAATTGTAATGGTTCAAAGAATGTTCGGAAAAATGTTCGGCCCTCCACCATGTTCACTTCATCGAATCTGGCCCTCTTTGAAAAAAGTTTGGACACCCCTGATGTAGACCATTCAGTAGTCCTAATCAACAACCTAGCATATACACAATGGCGTACCAAATTCCTGGGATCAGCTACACAGGAAACATGACCTAGATGTATAGTCTGAACTCGAGAAGCAGAGACTTCGAAGAAAAGCAGGAATCAAAATTTAACAAAGGTATTTGAAGCCTTTATAAGATGCCTGTACAGCATTGTTAAATGACAGATTTGACTTGACAGATTTCATTGCAAAGTAAAACTATAATTGTTTTCAGTCAATTCTATTTAGCTATGTCTTTAATTTTTGAAACTGTTTTATATCTGTATTTTGTCATGCATGCCGTGTACAGTATACACCGTGTTTGTAAAAACATTTAAAATACAACAAACAATTCCTAGAGCACTATGATTTAGCCAAAAAGATAGTACAAGAGCTGTTTGCTTTGAGGCTTGTTTGGCTGGCTGTAATTTCAGTTGTCCAATTAATTACAAGTCACTTGGATGAATCACTACTGATGAGTCCTTGAGCTGTGTAAAGAACAATCCTCTTTCATCAAAGAAGTAAACTGAGTGCCTTATAATTATGGATAGAAGCTGAAAGATCCACCCGCTGGCTCAAAAGAAGACAGCATAATATAAATAAACTATATATTATATTTTTATAAGTGTAAAACCAAAATATTAAAAAGGGATAAACCTTTCTTTGTTAATCCTGACCACTAAAAATAAAAGAATTGACATGCACATCGTAACTTAACTTTTTAACTCCATCCAAGTAATACCAGAAACTGAGAAACGTTTGGATAAAGAATCATACAAGGAATTAAAGCATGCTTATAGGTGTGACATTTTATTCCCATGGTTTAAAGTGACACTAAATCTTTGGTTTTTTTTCCTAAAATAACAAACATGACTATGCTTACCTGCTCTGTGCAGTAATTTTGCACAGAGCAGCCCCGATGCTCTTCTTTTGGGTCCCCTACGGCACTCCTGGCTCCTCCTCTTTAAGCATTACCCCCAGTGAAAGCCGCTGGCGCTAGGGGCACCTCTGTGTGCTCGTCCTTGAGCCGCTGCTGTATGCGTCCATAATACAGATAGAGATGTGGCTTGGCCCCGACCCCTCTCCTCACTGGCTCATTGGCTGTGATTGTCAACAGCGGGAGCCAATGGGCTCCCATTGCTGTCTCAGCCAATGAGGAGGAAGAGTCCCCAGACAGCAGAGGCTGTCGAGAGAGTTGCTGTATCGGAGGGGGCTCAGGTAAGGATTGGGGGGGCTGGGGAGGCCACTGCACACAGAATTTTTTTTTACCTTCATGCAGAGAATACATGAAGGTAAAAAACCTTGAGCCTTTAGAACCACTTTAAGTCTTAGGCCCCTTTGAGCATTCTGTTTACATCCAAGTTGGTTTACATCTGTAAAAACAAATGGAAATGTTTTTTCTCCTGTTCCATTTTTGTGGGTCCAAATTGGATGGATCACATTAACAGTAATATGAATGGATGCACATTTGCCCATTCATAGACATTGCATATTCCCATTGTTCCTTCAAAAAATTGGAATGGACACAGATGTCACAAAAGTGACACCCATCCTGTTCTGATGCAACCCAGATCTCCAGCTGACACAGAACAGGGACAGCCATGGAAAAGGGGCCCCAAAAATCAGTTGCAGCTGCTTAATAATTATGGGAGTACTATAGTTTCTTCCAATCCCAATCATTGACACTTTTGCTGGACTAGGTGGTCTGCAGGTAAATCTGCAAAAAAATATAAATATAAAAAACTATAATTAAAGGCCTAAGAAATACAAAACGTAATGCATATACTTGTAAGCAGGCTGAAATATGTAGTTAGGTGCTGCCCCAGATGGAAGGGTCACCTCTGTTCCCGGGTCTTTGTTTTTGCTGAGATTTTTGAGTCCGGCTCACTGGTCCTGTATATATAAAAAGGGACAGTGGTCTCAAGTTGAGGGTCGCCACTGTCTGCTACATAGGAGAAAGGACACAGCAAACCAGAAAGATGTAATCTTCCGCTGCTACAGATAGTTTCCACCTGAAGGATTTGGGCAAGGAGAGGAGCAGCACCACATCTACAATGCAGGGGGGCTGCTGGGATCTGCAGTCCACCCTGAAGATGCCAGCTGCTCGATTCTGCCATAGCATGGACTTTGCCACTAATGGACCTGAAAGCACATGGACTCCACCTTAGCAGGTACGCCAGGACAGCCTGGTTAGGAGTAGGGGCTAGGGACTTAAAGATAACGACTGTTCTCTTGGAGTTGTTGTTGGGACTGTCCTGTCTGTATGGGATTTTCTTTTGTGCCGAGCATACTTTTACTCAGTAAAGTGTTAAACCTTGCCTTCTGCCCGGTCTGATGTACTTTGAAAGGGGTGTACTGCAAGTCACCAGCACTATTGCACACTTATTGCACAGTTTGGGTCATAGTTATATATGGTTACATGGTTTGTAAGGTTGAATAAAGACAACAGTCCATCCAGTTCATTCTATGTGGGTGTGCGTGTGCTCATATCAAAAATCATATACCATATCCCCATATATTGTGTTCACTAGGGTGCACATCTAAGAGTTTTTTTAAACTATCAATACTACCGGCTGATACCACGCGACAGCCCGTTCCACATCCTTCCACATCCTTACTGCTCTGACAGTGAAACCCCCTATGCAGTTTAAGGTTAAACCGCTTCTCCTCCAATTTCATTAAGTGGCCCCGTGTCTTCTTATACTTCCTTAGACTGAATAGTTTATTCTTTAGGCCAGAATCGCCATTGAGATATTTGTATATTTATGTCATATCTCCTCTCAAGGGTCTCTTCTACAGTAAGAATAAGTTTAATTATCACATGGGGTATGAAGAGTTAACATGCTAAGAGTTACCTCAATGCAAGTTATACATATGATTGCCACAAGCATTGGAAGGTAAAGTCAGCAAGCAGCCTGTTGTAAATGTGTACCTGCTATAGGTGGAGCTGCCTCTAGCCGCGAGGGTGCTGTCAGCACTCCCTATGCCACATTTTGTCTCCTGTAGCAACCGTAGCAGAACTGCACTGTAGAGGTCTCCATACTGTACAGAGCTACAGAAGTTGAAGAGTTAAAGTCAAGAGCACATTTGAAGCCTGTGCTATGTGTACGGTGGGGTTCCATGCTGCTACCAGGACTGGTAGTGGGAAATGCTGGACAGGTGGCTGTGGTCAGTGTTCACCACGGCTCCTCTAATTGCAAGCTACAGTGGAAAGATGTACATTTAAACTGAGAGTAAATGGAGGACACTTGCTGTTCAAGTGTACATGGTATATCAGTCATCTCTAATATCGGAGGCCTGCCTTAAGGTCGAGTATTCCTCCACAGCAGTCTCAGCTTAATCCCAGGGCATTGATGAAATGGCACTAAAGCAAAGATTGACCCTGTCTCAGGTGCCTAGCGTAAGTTAATTAGGTGATGGGAGATCTTCCTCCTTGTTTCCTCTCTACCACCCATACGTACTGAATATATCACACAAGAATAGTATCATGAAAAATATAACATTGTTCATGGTATTGCTTTGGGCATCACTAATGGCCAAAATACTGCCACTACAGATGACAGAGGGAGCTGTGTTATGTTACATTTTCTCTTTAAACTTCATTATGATTACATCCTTGAAATGTATGTTTTTTACACATTCTACAAAGTTTCATGACCTGCTTCATTTACTATAAAAATGGTGAATGAGTTCCATTAACCAAAACTCTTCAGGTTCATCTTATTCACAATTCTTTTTACCTTGAATCAATAAACATAAGTCCTTGCACAATAGCATGCTTCAAATTGTAAAGATAATACTACAGGTAAAGTGCCTCAAATATGGCATTTTCACAGTTTTCAATAAAACAACATCCTGCATTTATTATCTGGAGAGCATGGTTGGGACAGTCATTCAGAGCGGCATTTTAAAAAGCCCCCCTCCGCTTCCCTCCTAAGTTACAATTTTGCAGAAATGTTGGATGGAACTGGAATTGTTGCCAGCAGTAACTAATCAGAATTCATCTTTCATTGTATACCATTTTATTTAAGGAAGGAGTATGATCAGTTGCTGTGGGAAACAATTTTAGTTGCTCTTTTATTTTCTACAATATATTTTTAGCAATTAGTCAATCCATCCAAGCTGAAATGCATTGTGTTGGCAAAAATGGGAGTATGGCATATCCAACATTTCACTATTTCCATGGCACTTCAATACACTGTATGTAGTCCATGTCTCCTTCTTCTAATCCAAAATAACAAGTATAAACCATGAAATCATTACCCTTATTGCACAAACATTGCAAAAATGTGACATATTTTAATATCAATGTATTAATGAGAACTGTCTCATCAGAAATATATATGCCAACCCCAATATTAGACCACCGTGCGACACCAAACTTTAATGATACCTAAAAACGATATAAACATTATACAAAGAAGTGCTCTTGGATAATAAGTGTCTATACAAAGCCAAACTGTTATTTGTATTTTGAGGTGTGGGTACACACATATTTCTAAAAGAAAAAGGGAATTTAAAAGAGAGAGAGAGAGAGAGCGCATTTTAAATACATAAGATTTAATTTACAAAGCTTTAACACAAGGATAAGGATTTTTGTCATGAGCACCCAAAATGTTCAAATCGCAGTGGCCTCAGCAGAAAATAATTTTCACTGTTTTAATAATAATTATCCTTATTCAAGTGAATTAGCTTTGTGACCTTAGCCTATATAAATGTAGATAAATACATCAATAATAATTAACTGCAGTACAGATGCCAGTTACCACGTACATAGATGTGAATGAGTCCTATGATAATATTTTTTTCACATTAAAGACCCCCAAAAAATGAATACTTGTCTACAACTAACAGATCCACTGTCATCACACTAGACTGCATGATGTGATGGAAATACGTAGTATCATGACAGCTGATTAGTGTTTCTTCGAAAATTTAATGATAATATAGTATACCTTAAACACATTAGTTTTCCTCTAAAAAATAAGCCCATTAAAGTAAACTGTTGCCTAAAATTGCTTCTTATCGGTTCCCAAAGCTGCAGTCATTATTATAACATAAAATGTTTATGAGCTGAGATAATGCTGCAAAAATATATTTCACCGGTAATCTTTAAATTGATTTTCTAAGTACAGTTTACGTCGTTTCGTGATACCCGATATTTAAAACTGTTAATCGCAGTTGGGAGCTTAGAAGAAGTGTCAATTTTCTTTCCTACAGTCAAATTAGTTTCAGATTAAGCAAAGGCTTGTACAGGTTTAACCAGCTGAATATATCATGGCTGGGAAGACTGCAATAGCACATTAACACCAAACAAGTCCTTTTTTTTTTTTTTATAAGACTTGAGCTCCACAGGATGACTTGGCTGTGTGCTCTCATGTGTATTAGTAGTGGTGAGATTTAAAATTTTCACATTCTCTTTACCAATGTAATAACTCTGGATGAGTGAAATTGAGAGATTTAATTTCTTTGGGAGATTTCAGAAAAATATGAGCCAATCAGAAGGAGAATCATTGCCTTCCTAAATATCAATTTTAGATGAATGTTGGCTATTATAAATCAAGACATACCAGCACATATATCTTGTGCACATAGAAATTATTTATGACTAGGGATGAGTGGAGTGATTTTGCCACAAAATTAACAATTTTATCATCGTTGATAGTCGCAACTCTCAATTTCACTCATTGAAATTTGCTTGAGCATACCCTCTGAATAAATTAATTTTTTGTCAAGCAAATTTCACCTAAGCAGTATAGTCATTAAATCACTCCACTCATCCCTAATTATAACTAATTTCTATGTGCACGAGATATATGTCTTGATTGGCAAATTATAAAAATTATACAAACTTAATATTTAAAGCTGATCTCCAGGTTTCTTGTTACTTTAAATAGTTTGTTTGGATCAAGCTAGTCCAAATGAACTATTTCCTTCACTAACTGCTGCATTGCTGGATTGTAACTGTGAGACAGAGACTTCCCATCTCACACCCGGAACAAAATAGAGTTGTTTGAACAGAACTCAGCCATTCTGTGAATGAATACAAAGCTTCCTCTGATTGGCTTAGGCAGAGAGGTGGGCTAATGACTTCTTGCTCTCTGACTCTCCGAACAAATAGCACCTATAATTGGCTGAGTGCCACTGTTATGGACCGACCGGTGGTAGCCTCTAGCACTCCACAGACCAGAATTCCCCAGGACGCGGAATCTAAGTCCGCTTGTTCAAGACCTGCTTGTTCACCAGGGCCCCTGATGGTGGGGATGGACTTGGAGCAAGCCGAAACGAGGTCGTGGCCCCTGGGTGCAACCAGCTGTGGTAGAAGCACTTGTCGGTGGTACGTAGCAGGTGCGAGTCTGATGATAGGAGGCAGAGTAAGCAAAGTCAGACAGGCCAGGTCGGTAACAGCGGGGCAGGGCGGTACAAACGGCAAGCAGAAGAATAAACGGGTCATGGTCCAGGTTCGGCAACAAGAGATCAAAAGGCACAGGATTAGGCAGTAGAATGGTCAGGCAAGCCAGGGGTCAGAGCAGGAGAAGTCAACGAATCAGGCAGGGTCGGCAGCAAGGCAATCTCTCAGGACACAGGATACAGGAAAAGACCATACAGCAACTAAGTACTGTCAGAGCGTGTTTAAATAGGGCGCTCCTATTGGTGCCAGGCGCGCGTCCGCGATTGCGAGTGCGCATGCGCGAGCGCAGTTGCTGTCGCGGGTGCCCAGGTCCTAGTGCCCACACACTAGTGCGCCTCGGCATACCGCGCATGCGCAGACTCACGTGCCGCGATCCAGCCCGAGATCCCTGACAGCCACTCAGAACTATTTTTTCTTCTGGGTGTGAAATGGGAACCCAGCACTGTGTTCTGTATGTATGGTAACTGAAGCTACATACAGCACTTAGAGCCAATGTAGCAGTTAGTAAAAGAAACCGTTCGCCTGGACCACCTTGGTCCAAACAAACTATTTAAAGTGACAGGACTTTCAAGAAGAATTCTAGGTTTAGAGCTACCCGTGAAGGGGCTGCTGAGTGCAATACAGGTTCTTTCCCAAAAAGCACTAGGGAGCCAGATACACAGCAACAGTCTATTCACTCCAGCTCATTAAACACTCCAGGGGTTACTTTTTTGGAAGTTTAATTGTCAGTAGGAACTTGGGAGGGGATCTGGGGTGATGCAGGATACTCTAAACTGGGATACATTGCTAACGGAGGACAATCTTTAGTTAACAGCAGTAGCAACAATGCAGACTTGAATAGTCCACGGTTCATAGCTGGGGACCATGAAGCAGTATGAGCACAAATAAAAGCAGACTTAAACAGTTCACAGTTGACAGCTGGCAACAATGAAGTTTTAGCCCAGAAGAGAGGCTCACACAGATTGGCTAGGCCCTGCTTAATATCCAAGCTGGGTATTTGAATTTTCCCACCCTAATCTCTAGAAACTTCTTTTACAAGTAGAGGGGAATAATCAAACCCTCAGACTGTGAAGCTTTGAGCAGAACAAACCAAAAAAACACTGCTCTTCTGATTACAGTGGGAGCCACAAACTGAATTTACCTAGGAACCTAACTACACAGGTATGGTTATTTAATAATAGTTCCATTGTTTTAGATTGGACATTGCATATACCATACTAGGCTAGATCTATTTAAGCTTAAAATGGCTCACACCCCCCCCCCCCTAACACCTATTCTAAGTACGCTGTAGAAGGAAAATGCTTATATTTACCTATTCTCGGCTCCCAGCTCTGGCTTCAGGGGAGAGGAGGGACAGCTGACAACAGATGTCCCATAGTAAGCCTATTGGCGACGTCACCACCCAGGCATTCCATGCATTGTTGGCGCTTTCTCCCGAAACCGGCTGCTGGATGCCAATCAAATGATCGAAGCACTATGAAAATAGGTAAGAATAAGCACCTTCCTTCTACAAGGTAGTTAGAATTGCCGTTAGACTGGGGTGGGAGTCGTTTAAGCTTACCTAGATCTAGACTTGAGTTCCACTTTAAATGATAAGTTGATACACCTGCCAGTCTCTTATGCCACTTGGAAATTCCAGTGGTTATTTTTGGTGGTAGTTTGAGTCTTCTTCCCCTCCTTTATGGACATAACAGAGGTAGTACTCCCTGCAGATAGACTCCAAAGATTTTTGTTTATTTCACATTATGGAAAGTCTCTTGGAAGATTGTGATATTCAGCATTTGTATTTATTTAGTAATTAGACAAAAAGGGCAGTTCTCCTGGGAATATCTTATTAGACCCCTGAAAATAAACTCTGCATATGATTCAAAGTGCTAGCAAGAGAACAACACAAAATGATATGTTTAGTTTAACCACTTGCCCTCCAGAGGATTTACCCCCCTCCCTGACCAGGCCATTTTTTGTGATACAGCGCTGCATTAATTTAACTGGCAAATGCTCGGTCATGCAACGCTGCACCCAAATGAAATTTATGTGCTTATTTTTCCAAAAATAGGACTTTCTTTCGGTGGTATTTAATCGCCTGTGCGTTTTTAATTTTTTGCGCTATAAACAAAAAAAGACTGACAATTTTGAGAAAGAAACAATATTTTTTACTTTTTGCTATTGAACATGTCCAGTAAAAAAAAATTAAACAAACAAATTTCATCATGTTTAGGGCAAAATGTATTCTGCTACATGTCTTTTTTTTTGTTATACTAGTAATGGTGGTGATCAGCGACTTATAGCAGGACTGCGGAGGGCATTCTGACACTGGGGGAACTGACTTGGTGTCACTGACATAAAAAACACTGAGACTACTAATGGCACTGGGCAGGAAGGGGTTAATATCTGGGGTGATCAAGGGGTGTGCTGTTTCACTATGTTGGCTGTGTGTGTGCATCACTGTAAGCACACTCCTTTGTATGGCTCTGTTATGCAGAGCCATACAAAGCAGTGTGCAGGGGCTGACAGGGGAGAGATCTGTGTTGTTTATACACAGGTCTCTTCCCCGTTAGAAATACTTGGCGATCACCGGGTGACAGAGAGTAATTACCGGCAGGGACCCAGTGATTGACAGTCGAGGCCGCGAATGGCTACGCGGGTAGGTCCCCTATCCGTAACTGCAAAATCACGTATATATACACGTGATTTTGTGCACCCGTGCTGCCCTGTAGCAGTATTGCTGCTATAGGGCGTTGCATAACCAGTTAAAGTGGTTGTAAACCCACATATACGTATACCTAGTGAACTGACTGGCCTCAGGTGACACACATAAATGAAAGAAACCCTAATACATAAGTTATACCTGTTTATCTGCATCTTCTCAGAGGTTGGGAACTAAAGCTACACTCCGCAGAGCTCAGTGAGAGCTTGGAAGGAAAGAACACCCCCTCCTTCACACAGCACGGAGTAACAGAGCTGACGCTGTCAATCACAGGCGATGTGCTGGAGAACCCTTCATGTCACCTTTTTTCTTGTGGTGCCAGGAAAATCTGCCAGAGTTGACTTATGTTGATAGCAGAGGAACAGTTGATAGCAGCAGACAGTAATGACACTTAGTGCTCTGGATTGAGACAAGTACACACTATGGAGGGATATGCTTTGTTCATATTTCATGCCAGAGGTTTACAAAAACTTTAAGTTGAATTTTAAATGATAAAGTTTCAAACTGATTTTATTGTTATTACCAACCCTAAATGCCTCCCTTCCCCAGTTCACTCTGTACCGGTAGTCTAAAAGTAGGTTGACATTTGTAAAACTCTCTCTGCCTACTTGTAATGGTTCCTAAGTAGCAAAAATATATACATTTAATTCTGGCTTGATGTGTTTTAGACCGGTAATTAAGTAGAGGGAGCGACCTTTGCAGCACACAGTTGTTGCTGCTGTAATGCCTTTATTATGTTCAGAATGCTGGTATTACAGAGTCCATAGTTCACAGGTACGGTCAGTATGTATAATGTTTGCACTTGGCTCCTAGGCATTCAGTATGCGAATATATGATTTTATCTCTGACTGTGAAGCTTTAGCCCACCATCTCCTTTATCTCTCAATGAATGTGCTTTCCCCAGAGAACTAGAAATTGCAAGAGACTAGTCAAAGATCCAACACTTCAACATTGGAAGTTACAGTTTGTTTATTGAGTATCCTGGATTTTGGGGTTTGGCTCCTGGGAAGCTATACAAGAGAATCTAAGGCAAGTATGTGTACCTTTAGGTGCCTATTATGAACTTTATTTGTAAGCAGTGACAGATTTACTTAACCGCATAAAGACTGCTACAGGGCGGCAGGTATGTGCAAAATTACATATATACACATCATTTTGCATCTCCGGGTAGGCATTACACGTGCTGCCATTGGCGGCCTCACCTGTCGATCACCGGGTCCTGGACAGTGATTGCCAGCTAGCAGCCGGTTATCGCCGTGTATCACTGACGGGGGAGAGACCTATATATAAACAATACAGATCTCTCCCCTGTCAGCTCCTGTACGCTACTTTGTAGGGTTCTGCATAGCAGAGCCATACAAAGCAGTGCGTACAGTGTAAAGCACACACACACCATAGAGTTAACCCTTTGATCGCCCCACATGTTAATTTCTTCCTGCCCAGTGTCATTAGTACAGTGTCAGTGCTTTTTATTAGCACTGATCACTGTATTGGTGTCACTGGGGATGTCAGTGACAGTCAGTCAGTTCCCCCTAGCGTCAGAATGCTCACCGCAGTCCTGTTATAAGTCACTGATCGCCGCCATTACCAGTATAAAAAGAAAAACAAAATTCAAGTATATATACCGCCATTTGTAGATGCTATAAGTTTCACGTAAACCAATTAATTTACACGTATTGAGATTATTTTTTAGCAAAGACATGTAGAAGAATACATTTTGTCCTAAATTTATGACACAATTCGATTTTTTTAATTTTTTACTGGACAAGTCAAAAATATTGTTTTTCTCAAAATTGGCGGTCTTTTTTTTTATGGCGCAAAAAATAAAAAAACACACAGATGATCAAATACCACCGAAAGAAAAAGAACATAAAATTCAATTGGTTGCAGCATTGCATGACCGTGAAATTTTCAGTTAAAATAATGCAGCGCCGTATCGCAAAAAATGGCCTGGTCAGAAAGGGGGGTAAATTCTCTGGAGGGCAAGTGGTTTAAAGGTTATCTTCAGCCATAATTGGAGGAAGATTAGAACCTCTGTTGAGATTTTAATCCTAGGAACAATACATATTAACAACCCACACTGCTGAGTGTGGAAGAATACGCAAAAACAACAGTCATCAAGCACATGAAAAAGACAATATTCTACATCACTGGAATATAATAATAAATGTGCTTTACACTAGAATACAAAACACATATCAAAAAGAGCACATGTCCCAATCTCCAATAAAACAAATTAAAATTGTAACCTGTATTGGTCAACAAACACCAGATTGCTACTAAGCCATATGATCAGCTATTAAGATGAATCAACTTGAATCCCAAGTAAACTGACTTAGGTCAGAATGTGTGATTTTTATATATATATATATATATATATATATATATATATATATATATATAGTGAAGAAGATAATTTACCCCCTGCTGATTTTGAATGTTTGCCCACTCACAAAGAAATGATCAGTCTAAAAATGGTAGGTGTATTGTAACACTGAGAGACATAATAGCAACAAAAAATTCAAAAGAAATGCATGTCTAACAAATGATGCACTGATTTGTATATTCATGAGGGAAATAAATATTTGATCCCCTTCACAAAACATGACTTAATACTTGTTGGCAAATCCCTTGTTGGCAATCACAGAGGTCAGACGTTTCCTGTAGTTGGCCACCAGGTTTGCACACATCTCAGGAGGGATTTTGGCCCACTCCTCTTGCCAGATCTTCTCCAAGTCATTAAGGTTTGGAGGCTGACGTTTGGCAACTTGAACTTTCATCTCCCTCCACAGATTTTCAATCGGATTAAGGTCTGGAAACTGGCTAGGCCACTTCAGGACCTTAATGTGCTTCTTCTTGAGCCCCTTCTTTGTTGCCTTGGCAGTGTGTTTTGGGTCATTGTCATGCTAGAACACCCATGCACAACCCATTTTCAATGCCCTGGCTGAGGGGAGAAGGTTCTCACCCAAGATTTTACGATACATTGCCCCATCCGTCGTCCCTTTTATGCGGTGCAGTTGTCCTGTCCCCTTAGCAGGAAAACACCCCCAAAGCAGAATGTTTCCACCACCATGTTTGACAGTTGGGATGGTGTTTTTGGGGTCATAGGCATCATTCCTCCTCCTCCAAACACGGTGAGTTGAGTTGATGCCAAAGAGCTCGATTTTGGTCTCATCTGACCACAACACTTTCAACCAGTCCTCCTCTGCATCATTCAGATGTTCAGTGGCAAACCTCAGATGGGCCTGGACATGTGCTTTCTTGAGCAGAGGGACCTTGCGGGCACTGCACGATTTCAGTCTTTGTCAGCGTAGTGTGTTACCAATTGTTTTCTTGGTGACTGTCGTCCCAGCTGCCTGGAGATCATTGACAAGATCCTCACGTGTAGTTCTGGGATGATTCCTCACTGTTCTCATGATCACTGACACTCCACGAGGTGAGATCTTGCATGGTGCACCAGACCTAGGGAGACTGACAGTTGTTTTGTGTTTCTTCCATTTGCGAATGATTGCACCAACTGTTGTCACCTTCTCACCAAGCTGGTTGGCGATAGTTTGGTAGCCCAGTCCAGCCTTGAGTTGGTCCACAATCTTGTCCCTGACATCCTTGGACAGCTCTTTGGTCTTTTCCATGGTGGAGAGTTTGGAATCTGGTCATTTGATTGCTCCTGTGGACAGGTGTCTTTTATAATAGGTAACAAAATGAGATTAGCAGCACTCCCTTTAAGAAACTGCTTCTAATCTCAGCTTGTTACCTGTATGAAAGACACCTGGTAGCCAGAAATCCTGCTGAATGATAGGGGATCAAATACTTATTTCCCTCGTGAACATGCAAATCAGTGCAGCATTTGTTAGACATGCATCAAACAGTTTTTTCCATACATATTGAATATTGTTTAACAACGTATTGTAATATACATTATCCGTGCATATATTTGCTTATATAATTTTTCAATTGAGCTGAGCCATCAACCAAGCCTTCACCTTGTCAAAACCAGCAATCCAAAACTTGGTTGATGGTTCAGCCCAATTGAAAAATTAGGTAAGAAAATATACAATGTATGCATGGATTATGTATACTACAATTCATTGTTAAATGAAAAATAGTAAAGAGTAAAATGTGTATTTTTTGTATATTTGATTTGGTCCCTGTAGGGTCCCAACACTAGCACTTAGTATAGATCGTAAAACAAGGAATGGGGTGTGGTTGCTGTAAAAGATCAGCCTAAATTCTCATAAATGGCACAAGCTTTGTGCATACACTTTCTGATAGTGGGGTAGTATATGAACGATTACTAGAAAACCAAGCATATCTCTCGATATCACTCTACAGTGGACAAACCAAGAAAAAGCTCCATGACTATCTTGTGTGCAGTACACCAAAGACACGGTACGCAATCCCTTTCTCCTAAAAACATTGCTAAGCATTCCAGGTAGAAAATAGATAAACTGGAGTATTTTGTTCAATGGCTTTTCGAGCACAATCGTGCTAATATGCCCTTTCTGGGGACTGAGCAAGGCAATTAACTTTATACTTTCTTCGCCTTTATTATCTACATGGTCTGATGACCTTTCTCTTTAATACTTGTCAGAACAAATATTACTGGATGGAAGAATAGTCACACTTTGTGTTTAACTTAATTAAATGACAAAGTAACAACAATAATCTTTTGGCATAAAACATTTCTCATATTTTAAGCACTTGAAGATTAAAGGGCGACTTAAAATTTGTGTACACGTTATAGCAAGATGACTATGTAACTATATTTGAATTGAGGCTTCTTTGTGTTGAATGACTGTGTTTATAATGAAATCATGCAATAATCATACACTACTGCAAGACTGAAGGCCTGCTACTGAGCATACACTGTGGTCAGGTATGTATATACCATCTGACTGACAAGTGATATTTTTAATCTATCAAATTTCCCTTAGGTTTTTATTTAAAGCCTAACAGATATTGAAGATTCCCAATCAGCTAAATACATTCCAGGGCCATAAATGTAAAAGGTGCGCAAAAGCTTATAGATGGTTTTCGTTTAACCACTTCCTGTCCAGACACTTTTACCCCCTTCCTGTCCAGAGCAATTTTCAGCTTTCAGCTCTATCACACTGTGAATGACAATTGCGCTGTCATTCAAAACTGTACCCATATGAATTTTTTACCATTTTTTTGAGACAGATAAAGCTTTATTTTGGTGGTATTTATTCACCGCTGAGATTTTTATTTTTTTTGCTATGTAAATGAAAGTCCAAAAAGTTTGAAAAAAGTGTTTTTCTTATAAAATTTTGCAAATAAATAATATTTCATAATAAATCTTGGCCAAAATTCCGTTATCTTTTTAGTAAAAAAAAAAAATACGCCAAATTAGTTTATAACCAAAAATTATAATTTTTAAAAAATGTATTTACATTTTTATTATTTTTTTATATTATTATTATACCATGGTGACACTGTACTATTTGTGGGGGGTGATGAAGATTTTTTTTTTTACAGTGATTGCTTTTACACCCATATAGGATGTAAAAGCAATCATTTCTCTTTCTCTCTGTCTGCATTCTTGCAGCCATTGAGAAATACTGTGTGAGCTGTGATTGGTCAGAGCTTGTCACATGGTACAAGGCTGTTGTGAATAGCCTTGTACCATGTGACCTCTGTGATCATTCACAGATTTCACATGTAGTAAGCAATGATGTCACAAGTGACATCTTGCTTACTACTTTGCATGTGATCACTGATTGGCCAATCAGTGATCACATGATCGGGACCTCGTACAGAGGTCCCGTCCAACGATCGGTGTTTCACTGTGTCCGGAGGACACAGCGGGCACCGGATCGCGGTGCTGCGCTCTCTCAGGGAGCACACACAACTAGAAATAGCAGGTGCCATTTATGAACGGCAACCCGCCCTGAAGTGCCACCACCCTGCTGTTTAAAAACAGTAGGCAGACGGCAAGTGGTTAAAAGCAGCTACAGCCTGAGTTGAAAAGCCTGTCCTCTGCCAGAAGCTGCGTTATTCCATTGCTGAGTTGGAGCTAGAGGAAACATGAGCTATGCTGATTACAGAGTTTAGGGTCTGTAGGAGGGATGTTAAATCTCTGACCTCTGAAAATAGATTACTGCTTCCCCATAAAAAATAAGGGTCCTTAGCCCTTTTAAATCTTCATCCCCTTCCATAATTACTACGGCAGCTAAGCAAATTATGGCCAAATCATGGAAGTCTCCATCTCTGTGTATTCTAGCAGTTAGGAATACGGAAACACAAGCAATGATTCATGCCAAAGCGGAAGCTACCATTATGGACTCTGTCCCTAAGTTTCTGTTGATCTGGACCCCTTGGGTGGAGCGTTTCCTCCCACCGAATTTTGATGAATCGTTGCTCCTACCTTAACAACCCCCAGTCTAGCCCTATGGTGGTCCTTTGTGCCAACCTATACGTTTGTCCAGTCCCGAGATTGCCTCTTCTTTTCTGGAAGTCACACATTCCTCCTCCTCTATGCCCCCCACTGGTCTCTTTTCTTTCCCTCTTCATTTCTACCTACTACCGCTTTTTTCCCTTCGCCTTGAATGAAACCTTCATGTAGTTCTTGGGAGCAGTACTCCCTATTTAGACCAAAAACATGTTTTACCTCCCTTTGTATTGCATTATTCCCTTATGTGTACTATGATTCCCTGTTGTACGTTTTTGTATGACATTTTCATTTGGCCTTTGGGTGACATGTTCTCCTTTTTATTTTTTTTGCACATGTATTTTGAATGTCCTACGCTTGTTACAGGCTTTGGAAAAATTCAATACAATGTTTGAACAAGAGAATAAGGGTTCTATTCTGCAGCTGCTGGCAGGGGACAGGCTTTTCTACTTCGGCTGTAGCTCCTTTACTAAGAAAATGAGCTGTAAGATAGTGTTTGATGTAAGATTTTGTTTGATGCAGCTGGAATATTAACTAATTTAAAGTGAAAGCTCAATTGGGCTGTAATGGAAAGTTTTTCTATTTTTACAACCATTTTAGAATGTGACATAAATGTGACTAGATTAAAGTAACCAATCTAATCAATAAAACTTTATTCTGCATATAGTTTGTAAACATGGGGGCAGCAATATTTGTTTATTTCAAGTGCCAGCTCTGCATAGTATTTCACCAAAAATGGTGTAGAGATATATACCAAATAATATTTCATCAATATCCCACCAATCATATAACAGTATATCTTGTGTAAAAGAAAAATATCTCATGCAAAAGATAAAATATATATATATATATATATATATATATATATATATATATATATATATATATATATATATATATATTGTGACAGTGTGACGATCTGTCACCCAGGATTCTCAACTAGGCAGGTTGAGGGGCTCCAGGGTAAGTGTTTGATACGGAGGAAAGTGGCTTTTCACTTTCCTCCTTTGTTTTTAAGGTCTGTTTTGGGATCTGGAGCCTGGAGATTTCAAAGAGATCTGGGAGGGATGAAATCTCCAATCCTGGGACCAGGGTTTGGAAATGGCCAGGAGACTAATTGCACAGGTGTGTGTGGGCCTTTAGATAGAATCAGGACCAGGCTTCTGGGCTCCACCCCGGCAGCTAGGAGTCAGCAGGGCTCCACCCCGGCAGATGGGAGGTCTCTGCCTTGGAGTCAGGTGGAAGCCAGACTAGCTGTGTGCTAGTGGCTATAATTTGGGAAGAGTCTGCAGGAGACAGACATTGAACTGTGTGTAAGCCAGGAGGCTGAATCTTTGTTTTGTTGGTGGATACCCCTGCGTGGGAAGCATTATGTTTGAACTTTCATTTAAATAAAAGTGGGCTAAAAAGGCCCTGAAAAAGAAAGCGAGTAGCTGTTTGCGTTTAAAAGCTCTACCACGTTGAAGCGAGTTCCCACAATATATATAGTATATGTGCAAGGAAAAAAGTTGCACATGTATCATATATGTGCTGCTCATACTTCAACTACCAAATGTGTCCACTCTTCCCTCTTGAGTGCTTCACCAACATCAGTTGTGCTCCCATTTGGTTTATATGACCCACATAGGAATGCAAGGTCAAAATAGGCGTAATTCCCCTTTAAATGGAATCCTACATGCTCAGCAGATGCTAGCTCTAGTCCCCTTTAAATGGAATCCTACATGCTCAGCAGATGCTAGCTCTGGTCCCCTTTAAATGGAATCCTACATGCTCACCAGATGCTAGCTCTAGTCCCCTTTAAATGGAATCCTACATGCTCAGCAGATGCTAGCTCTAGTCCCCTTTAAATGGAATTCTATATGCTCAGTGGATGCAAGCTCTGGTCCACTTTAAATGGAATCCCGTATGTCCAGTGGTTTGCAGCCCCACCGCACCCTCAGCACATTACAGCACCAGGCCCCTTTAAATGAAATCCTATGTGCTCGGTTGGATATGCCACTCATGCTCCTCTTCTCTACAATGAAGCATCGAAAAAGGAAAAGGAAAAAGCCCATAGTGCTTCACCTTTTAAAACACATTATACATACCACTCAAATTATCTTGTGCATACAGTGCACCACCATGCAAAAGCATAAGCAATAGACAGACTGCCAGCAATCAGTAAGCGGCTGGCTATATCAAAAAACCACACTTCCTGGAATCTTCGTGCAAGATGAAGTCATCCAAATAGCCCCAACCCTATACGTTTCGACAACAGAACATTTCTCCGCCCAGTGATGCTAACCAATGACTTGTTCTCCTTGTTCTCAAGGGTCAGTCTGCCTAGATTGAAAACAACAGACTTTATTGATCTAACTAATCTTATTTCAGCAGCCTTTAAAGCCAAATCCAGCTAAAGTATTTTTGCTTTTCAATAACGTGGTACGATTACACACCTCTGATGAGCTATGATCACTACAACATGTCCTTGCTCAGGAAACTTCTTCAGCTCCGCATGGGGATACAGAAAAATTATCTGACCCTTCCTACCTACACAAAATAAACTGCAATAAAAACATGACTCTAACCCTTCTACAGTACATAATGTATATCTACATTTACTGTATAGTTGTATTGGAATGTAATGACAAAAATCTCCCATTCTGCGAAAAAAAAAAAAAACGGAAAAAAGCATGTTTATGGGGTCCTTCTGCCTGGAAAATCTCACGTGGAAAATTCAGAAAATTGAGAAAGAAATAAAACTGGCATAGCTGTGCAATTCTGCTCTTTTAATACCAAACTGTGATTTTGAGCAGATTGCCTGGTTTAAGGATTGGACACAACACCATCCTCACCCCCAAAAGTCCTAATCCTTTCCACTTCTACTTATTATTAACACAACATGCCTGAGAAGAGAACTAAATATTTGTAAAACCTACTCTTTAAAATATATTCAGGTTGCAAATTTAGGTAGGTAAAAACACGGCATGCCAAATTACTATGTTATTCTTAGTAGAAGACAGAATGTACCTTCTGGTTTTATACACTATACTATCATGCAGGGCCACAGATGGCAGAAATACATATTTATTACAGTATTCACTCAACATATTTTACTGTTTGAAACCTAAACTTCAGACAAGTAGGAAAATAAACAGTAAAAAAAAATATTTAGGACATTTTACATTTTTGCCAAAATATTTGTGACTCAGTTCATGCACTCTTGTAATTTGAACTCCCCCACCAGACAGCATAGCTAGGTCGGCAACTTCATTTTTCTCCATTACAGTTAGGTAATTCAGATTGGTCTCCAACCTTTATCAGCCTGCTGATTGGATACTGAGGACCAACACACTCAAGCAGTGTGACATCACTGTGCAATACAGAAGATCCTGATTGGCTCTGACTGCTGCCCAACCTTCTCACAGTGTTGTATTACTGTCATAATCCATTTTGATTATCCCCTTTGGTTGTACGCATTCCATATCTCATAATCCTACTGACAATTCGACAGTTGTTTCAATTGAGATTTGTGTAAGAATATCAGATTGTATATGAACTGTGTTTTATGCTGCTATATGAACTGTATTTAATACTCAATATTCACTTTTTATATTATTTTCCTAAGGGTCTTCATTTTAGACCTGATGAAGGTGGAGTGTTGAGCCCTGGAAATGTAACAAACACAAAGCCAAAAACAAACTTGAGCCAAGCAGAATCCCGATGGATCTACATTATGCATACGCAAGTGCCCTATGGATTAAATGTGGATTTTGATTTAAATTGTTTTATTAGTGACTTTTAATTATTTTAGTTTATCTTAGGAAGTAGCCATGAAGTGTATATTAGTGGCTATTATAAGATTATTTTGGAATATGACTGTGTCTATATATGTTAGGTTATTTAGTATGTTAGAGAGATCGTTTTTAGTTTTTTTGTGGTATTTATAAATATAGTTATGAAAGTTTCTTGTGAACTCGGACCATGGGTATATTCACATGATTACTATTATTTATATGTGGGATTATCTCTTATTACATTATATATGCCTATATGGGATTAAAACCGTTATAGGATCCCTTTGATCGGTATAGATCACTAATGTGTTCTTCTTTTTTCTATGTTTCTCAGTGAGAAGATAGAGTAGATATGGATGGCCCTTTCTGTCTATATAGATTTATGGTTTTAATGATTTTTTAATTATTTTTTAATTTTTTAATTTTTTATTTTTAATATATATTTAGATTTTTTATAATAAAATTATTTGGTTTTTAGGTATTAAATGAGTGTAAGGTGTGTGTATATTTATATATATATACACTCTTATTTTGGATTTTTTCCCATAGTAGATCGTTATAATATATACAGTGATGGCATATGTATATATTCATTTTTTCCCCTGATATTTTTAGATAGTAGTAAGGAGATGTATTTTCTAAATGAAGTGGATTAATATGCAAGTTTTTTAATGTTTTTTTAAATAAACAACAATGTATTTTTTATATTAATGTAGTGTATTTTGCCCAAAGGTATATATACCATAGTAGAGATTGCATCTGGTTACTAGGAGAGAAGGTATGATTAGATTATCCCCCACGAGTTGGGTCGGGTTCATGGGCTCCGGTAAAATGGCCGCCGGGAGTCCGCCCTTCTATTGGGAATGGTAATTTGACCATTCCCTATATAAATACATTTTGGCACTGGGGGGCGGTACCCTGATGAAGTCACGACGCACGTGACGCAACGCGTCGGAACGCTTTTCCCAGCCCAGAGACACATCATTTCCGGTCACGTGGGGACGGATGTCCGAGCACAGCGACCATATTGGTTTCCCTATGTACATGTGAATGCACCCAGGGAATGAGGAGGATTGCATTTTACTAACAAAACGCATGTGAGTGGAAACTTTTTGCTATATGGAGTGTCTGAAATAAATGGTATTACACTATGGGAAGCTCTGTTTGTGTCCTATATGACGTTTGAGAGGAGGTGGAGAGGAGGTCCTGTGATTCCTTACTGAGCTGCTTGGAAGCAAAGGATTACCTGGAGGAGAGATATAGCCTTGTGGCCCTTTGCGGGTCGAGTTGGGGAGGTGAGCAGGCATTGCTGCCATTGGAGGATTTCTTCCCTTTCTTTTTCATGAGCACTAGAAGTGAAGAACACTGAGTGTCGTTTTCACCTTATTGCATGGACTGTGTTTGTTCATTTATGGACACTTTTTCATATTTAAACATCACAAGTTTTAGTGGATTTTTTTATGTAATAGCTTAATATATGGTTTTTTCACAATAATCACGTATTTGATTGAGATTCACCATTTATATGCCTTTATTCTGTTAGGTGTCACATTTATTATTGTTATTATCACATATATATATATATACATATATATTTATTAACACAGTTTTTTTTTTTTTTTTTTTTTTTTAATATATATTTTTTCATCACTGTTTATTCTTATTATCATGGATTTTCTATTTGTTATCAATGTTTGATTTAAAGAAATAATTTAGGGGCATAGAAAAGGTTTTATTTGGTTTTCTATTGATATATTTTTTTATGTCACGGATATATTTTATTTATGAGATATGGTTTTCATTTAATATTATATGCACTGTGTGCGTATTTAGGGATTCGTTTTAGCGCTTCACTAATTTTGTGTTTGTTACTTTTTCACCTATTGGTTAAGGCAGAGTGATAGCAGCTGTTAGGATAGGGACTCACCCATACCAAGCGTAGGAGGATATTCCCATTCAGCCCTGGAAATGTGTTGTCCTTTGTAGCAGAATATAACTTTTTATTGACTGTGTGAACTAGTGTGGTGCTCCCATCTTTTCAATTCTTTGGCATAATCTGCAGAAGTTTACAGGAAGCCAATATCCAGACAGTCAATAATGTGGTCAGGAGAGGCTTCAGGAATTTAATATGTACAACCTGAAGGAAAGAAGGGAAAAGGGGAGACATGGCTGAAACTTAAATACATCAAGGAGGTGAATATAGTTCAGGAGGGCAGTATTTTTAATATGAAACCAAGATCAAGAACACGGAGACATGACCTCATACTATCGAAAGAGTACTTTATGTTTGGAATAGACTTCAAGCAGGGGTAATGAGCCAGTCAACAGTAAGTGGATTCAACCATGCTTGGGACAAACATAGATTTAGACCAGTGGTCTACAAACTGTGGCCCTATGGCTGGATTTGGCCCTTTGCTTGCCTTTATCTGGCCCTTACGGCATTATTCCTGCCACTGACACCAACAATGGGGCATAATTCCTGCCATTGACACAACAAGGGGGCACTATTCCTTTCACTAAGACCAGCAATGGGGCATAATTCCTTCCACTGACAACAACTATTGCTCCCCCTAATGCCAAAGATTGGGCATTGTTAACTCCCACTGGGCACAGTCCAGCCCACCCAAAGTCTGGAGGACAGTAAACTGGCCATTTCTTTAGAAAGTTTGGATACGGATTTAGACAAAAAGTTAATAAAAAAAAAAACAAAGGCAGACTCAATGATCCTTTTTTTCTGCTATCACTTTTCTGTTTCTATATGAATAAAAATTCCTAACTGCGTAAAATAGTATTTTTATATCTTCAGCTTCAAAATGCTGTTTCAACATACTGTAAATAGTTTTAAAAGCTCCTAAATTTAAGAGACAAATATTGAACTTGACATCTAGAAAAGAAATGGGATTCTATGACACGGCTAATTTTGAAAACCAGTGACATTTCCAGTTATACCATTTTCTGGGGACAAATATTTAAAACCAATGACTGTTGGCAATAATGTGTCTGCAATGTCTATTTGTCACAACAGCTCCCTCTGTATGATAGGTAAGCTAGCCAGAAACCCTTAAGATGTTACACACTAACGTACACTGAGAAGAGAAAAAAGCTCTGTGCTTTCTTCCAGCAGCTTTAATAACTGTCACTGGACAAAACATTACCAGACTAATCTATAGATTTCTCTTCTTATCTGCGGATGCACAAAGGCACATAATCTTTTTCAGACTGTAAGACTGATGTTTAGATGGATATTCTAACCATGCAGGATTGGTCTGGAAACAAACAGATCATTGCGTTTGAGCTACAATTGGGTCAGCTTGAGATGTGGCTCGTTTCCTCAGGGTGATGATGGATATATGAAACTGGGACCTTGATCTATCAAAATGTGAAAAACCGCTGCTATAGTAACAAGGTGTGCTTAGGCCATCTATGTGAATATTCAGTAAGGATTTAAAGATTATCTGAACCCTCACCTCGTAAAAAAAACCCATTAAGTTTAAAATAGAAATGCAAGGCAAAAAAAACTGTTTATATACAGTATATTATAAATAAAAAATTTTTACCTATGTTCGCAGCTACATAAGGGGCTCAAAAAGCTGTGGGTGGAGACTGCAGGTGGGCATGTCAGCAGAAAGAATAAAAACAGCAGTACACTGATCTTGCCAGTGAGGACTTGGGCAGGGGGTGTGTCAGCAGGAGGCAGAGAACCAGCAGTACACTGATCTTACCCATAATGGCTTGGGCAGGGAGTGTGTCAGCAGGAGGCAGAGAAACATCAGCACACTAATCTTCGCAGCACACTGATCTTCCCAGTGGAGACTTGGGCAGGGGGTGTGTCAGCAGGAGGCAGAGAAACAGCAGTACACTGATCTTCCCAGTGGAGACTTGGGCAGGGGATGTGTCAGCAGGAGGCAGAGAAACAGCAGTACACTGATCTTCCCAGTGGAGACTTGGACAGGGGGTGTGTCAGCAGGAGGCAGAGAAACACCAGTACACTGATCTTCCCAGTGGAGACATGGACAGGGGGTGTGTCAGCAGGAGGCAGAGAAACAGCAGTACACTTATTTTCCCAATGGAGACTTGGGCAGGGGGTGTGTCAGCAGGAGGCAGAGGGAGAGCAGTGCACTGATCTTTCCAGTGATTAGGTGTGCAGGGGGGATTGTCAGCACAAGTCTGGCCAATGGCCTACGGTCAGGTTGTGTTATTGTATTTCAATTAAAGAAAGCAATACAAATGGAACAAAATATTTTTTCATACAAGTACACAGTGCCACAGAAACAAGGAACACAAAATGTTGAGGTAACATACACTTTAAACTTCATGCCATACAATGTTCTACATGTGACTTTTTTTCGTTGTACACAATTTATTTTCCAGTGGGCCCACTGCAAGGGATAGCTTTTCTTTAGCCCAGAGTTCAGCTTTAAATATGTATTATGGAAAATAGTTACTGTAAAGGTTAAATGCTTGTTTAGTCAAGATGGTAAGAACAAAATGAAAGTATAACTTTTAGAACGCTTCCCAGTTTTTACTGCTGCCTGTGCCCCAGTAAGGGAGATTCACTCTCTTTATTTGTCCTGTTTACCATTGTCATTGAAATGAAACTTCCCAAATTTTGGGTTGTGCCCAGAAAAGTAATAGATGGAAAATCTTCCAATGAGGACGCCAGTTCTAGTGACCTGCGGGTCCCCAAGGAATTCCCTTGATTTTCAGGGATTTTCTCTCACTTCCTGTTTGGCTATGGGACAGGAAGTGAAGGGAAATCTTCGCAATAGGACACAAGGCAAAAAAAATCTGACAAGGGTTAAAATCCCTCCCTTGCTCTATCCAAAATGAAAAAAAAAAGTTTTGCCTATAGTTCTACTTTAAATACCTATCTTATATATTGTTTCCACAGGCTTCCTCCTCTTTGTATTGACAAACTTCCCTGCAGTTCTCTGAATTTATCACATACATGTATATATGATAAGGGTGGGTCCTCCTTATCCACAAGCACAATCCAGGTCCACATGTCCTGCTGTGTATGTGAGGAAACTGAGGGCCCACCCATATCTCCTACAGGAGGAGAGCTTTCCTGCCAGGCGAGGGAGGAATAAACTAAGTAAGATCACGAGAGGCTGAGAACCCTTTATCCTAGCTGCTTTTTGCCAGTGACCTATTTGTTTTTCAATACACTCCTGCATCCACTAAAATATACTTGGGTATAAATGTACTTTTAGCAGAATCATCCTTTATATGTTCCATATAGCATCACATGAGTATTCGGCTAGATTTATAGTGTAGCATTGAGCATGGTTGCATCAAAGCAGCCCATTTAAATGGCCTCACTAAGTGTGATGAAGTGTCTGAAAGCATGCCCAGCTATTGCTTAGATTATACATGTTCATCTGTTCTCTCCTTCCAGCCAATCAAGAGCCAAAGGAGCATTTACGTCTAAACACATACCGGGTGTGTTTTGTTCTTATGAATCATATGAACAGGCAAATTGGAATTCCAGACACCCCCTAACTAATCTTAAAAACACTCCCTTCCCCCTCCTAAAATTTATTCTGATTAACCAATGTAAGAAAGAGCTGTATAATTATCTATTTTCTGGCTGCTCTGGTTACATGCCCCGTGTTGGCCAACGCTCGCTGCAGAGCAGAAGGCGCTCTGACAACTGCTGGAACTGTCTGGTAGCATAATGTCACCCACAGGCTTCAATGACCCAACCATTGTCGGTGTTCCCTTCTCTCCCCTGCATCGGCATTGGCTGACACAGGGGAGCCGGATTACATGACCAGACCAGAGCGGCATGAAAATAGGTAAATATACAGCTCTTTCTTACACAGGTTAATCAGAATAGGTGAGGGGATGGAGCATTTTTAAAGTTAGTCAAGTGATGCCTGGAACTTTACTTTAACAATATCTGCATTGAAAGTAAGTAACTACATCAGGAGTAAATAGAGAACTGATCTTGTAGAACCATGTATCAACCAAGTACAATTATAAATTAAAAAAAAAAAACTATTTCCACCATCTAAAACATACCTATTGGCCAGTGAAACTGCTCGTTACTTTATTGAACCAATAGGGTGCCTCAGAAGGTGGGAATGGTGGGGCCAAACTTGGCTTGTACAGTTAAATGGGAAATTTGCTTGCTTGCCTGTTTTTCTGGACTAACCTTTGAACATACAGTTTTCAGCAAACGTAACCTTTACTGAGGAATTTGTACACTCAACTTGAACTATACAGGATAGTGACAGGTTAACTTTAAAAGACTTTGGAGGAACAGAACAGTCTGAATCATATTTGAGAACCTACTGATTTACTGAATATTTTAAATATGTTGTTATTGTTAATATGTTGGTTGAAGAACCAGGAACATCATGATGATTACTCCACTGGTCCTTGTCAGGACATTGCATATTGTTCCGCTCCTGATTGCTACCTGAAAATAAACCCAGTATATTATTCGCTTCATCAATTTTAGAAATGTATGATTCACTCCAGAAAATGTTGTCACAAAGATTTCTAGTCTTGCAGCCTTGCTCAAGTTCACTTTGTGATCCTCCTAATTTTAAAAATGTATTAACACGGAATAATTTATAATACAATATTCCTGAATGTGCTCAAGCTCCCTGTGGCTATTTATATGTTAGGTTCTATTTCTCTTGCTGTTTGTATGTAATCCTATTTCCATCCTCCTCCTTTTCTAGCCTCCGAGTCATCATAGCGGGCTACGCAGAGGATATACACAGCAGGGAAGGCAACCTAGAGCAGACATATCAAGCTCTGCCAGTCTTACAGTATTTGGAGGATCTTTCAATGGATACAGCTCCATGGGAGGTCAAACACACAACATCTTGCTGAAAAATTTCTCAGGCAAGTTACGGATTTAGAAAAATAAATCATAAAATGCGTACACTTCGCTAGTCCATATGGTTACAGGGTAATGTGTCTCACATTTACTTGCTATTTATTTAGGAATCCTGCTTCTTTCGAATCAATGCCAGATGAAAAGCATCGATTAAAGGGTGTCCAAACCCCAAATCAAACACATAATATAGTGCATCTTAATGTGATACTAAACACACACTGTTTAATTTACAGTGCCTTTTCTCTTTCTGTATGTGGAGGATGGCATTGCCTTTATTTCAATAAAAAAAATTAAGTATCTTCTTTCCAAATTGATCTACAGCTGCCACATGACCCAGTGCTTTCCCAGTCTGCCTGTGGGAGGAGGCATAAGGAGGAGGAGTTTCTAGTCCTCTACTGCTGGTCACATGCTAAAAAAAACAGCCTTTAGGATACAGAGTAAAAATAAATAATTATTATCAATAAACTGTTTTAAATCATACAAATATATATTTGAAATCAAATTGATATTATTTTTGGCATTAACATGGTGTGGGTGAATTTCTGCCAGTCACAGGCTGTGTCACACCCCATCTAACCTGTGTCTTAGAATAACAGGGAGGTGAAGCCTCCATCAACCATAATGTAAAAGCCCACCCTCATTGTGGTTAGCCAATTAGTGGGCATAGAGGAGGGAGGGAGCCCTACAATACTGGTCTTTAGAGATACACTATATTGCCAAAAGTATTGGGACACCCCTACAAATTTTATCTATTTATTTATTACAGGTACTTGTATAGCGCCAAATCATAGGATTCAGGTGTTCCAGTCACCTCCATGGCCTCAGGTGTATAAAAACAAGCACCTAGGCATGCAGACTGCTTCTACAAACATTTGTGAAAGAATGGGTCGCTCTCAGGAGCTCAGTGAATTCAAGCGTGGTACCGTGATAGGTTGCCACCTGTCCATCCAATTTCCTTGCTACTGAATATTCCACGGTCAACTGTTAGTCAACTGTCAGTGGTATGTTAGTGTTATTACAACAAAGTGGAGGCAAGTGGGAACAACAGTGACTCATCCACAAAGTGTTAGGCCACGTAAAATGACAGAGCAGGGTCAGCGCATGCTAAAGCACACACGCAGAAGTCGCCAACTGTCTGCAGAGTCAACAGCTAAAGACCTCCAAACTTTGAGTGGTCTTCAGTTTAGCACAACAACAGTGCAGAGAAAGCATCATGGAATGGGTTTCCATTGCTGAGCAGCTACATCTAAGCCTTACATCACTAAGTGCAATGCAAAGAGTCGGATGCAGTGGTGTAAAGCACGCTGCCACTGGACTCTAGAGCAGTGGAGATGTGTTCGTTGGATTGAAGAATCACACTTCTCTGTCTGGCAATCTGATGGACGTGCTGGGTTTGGTTGTTGCCAAGAGAACGGAACTTGCCTGACTGCATTGTGTCAAGTGTAAAGTTTGGTGGATGAGGGATTGTTTTTCAGGGGTTGGGCTTGGCCCCTTAGTTCCAGTGAAGGGAACTCTTAAGGAGTCAGCATACCAAGACATTTTGGACAATTTCATGCTTCCAACTTTGTGGGAACAGTTAGGGGATGACCCATTCTTGTTCCAACATGCCATGCTATACCAGTGCACAAAGCAAGGTCCATAAAGACATGGATGAGCGAGTTTGGGGTGGAGGAACATGACTAGCTTGCAGAGTCCTGACCTCAACCCAACAGAACACCAATGGACTAAGACTGGAATGCCATTAAAGTTGATGTGTGTGTGTAAAGGCAGGTGTCCCAATATTTTTGGCAATATATTGTATATGAAGTGGTAGGTGGCTATAATATCAACATCCCTGAGACTTAATTATACCATAAAACAACTTTCAAATAGTGGGATTTTTTGGCATGAACCCAATTGTTGTAAAACCAGAACATTTTCTTGTTAACAGTTTATTTTTAAAAACACTGACCACAAAAGTTCATGGCTGACACATTGTACCCAACTGTCAATGACTGCCTATACAGTACTCTTCTCCCACTGGTTCCCACATTCACTAAAAAAAGTCCTCATATGTAGAATATATCCTGTAATGTGTAGGAACTGTCCGACGCATTTCAAGCAAAGCTCTTCCTCAGGGGCTGGAGATTAATAAGGGGGGAGAGGGAGATATACATATTCTCATTCGAGTGTGACTCCTTCAATATTGGAAAGACCAAAAGACAATTTTGGAAGCAGATCTGTAACCACACACACATGCGATGCAGTTTGGTAATCTGAATTCCCCCATTGGATTGCATTTGTGTTATCATAAATGCAAAATCAAAATTCCCCAAGATGGGCTTTACAGTCATAGAAAGAGTACAGTGAGGCCCCCAAAGGGGGAGGATTAATTACGTTTTAATTACAATGGGAATTAAGGTATATATATATATATATATATATACATATATATACACACTACTTGAAAGCCACAATACCCCCACAATACCTTTCCTGAAAGGTAACAATTTGGGGAACAACTAATCAGCTGTACCCTTCGGGGGGGGGGGGGTTGCTCCCTGTCTCAATAAGGTACAATGTGTCAGCCATGATATTTACGGTCATTGTTTTTAAACATGGATTGTTAACAAGAAAACCTTTCCTATAATACTGGTGATTGGATTATTTCGTCCACCCTCTATTTACACACAAAACTCACGTTCACTTTCAGCTCAGGATTAAATCTTCGCTGGAACAGCTGGTGGGATGCTGAGCTCTGATCATTGCAGGTGAACAGTGGGAGCAAACGCTGACTGCAGCATTCAATCAAAAAGGGATTGTTGCACATGACTGGTACATTCCCATAATTCATCAGGCTGCTGACACAGAGATCTCTATGCTGCCTGTTCTCCAAACAGTCTGTAAAGAAAATCTTGTTTTATTCCGAGACCAGGGAGGTAATTCATACAGGGGAGTTCACACAGGTTTATGAGCTGGAGTGACGGAGATAACTTACAAACTCTCCCAAATGGTAAAGTTTCTGAATAAATAACAGCTAAAACAGAAAATAGAAATAAATAATAACAAAGCAATAATACACTTCTTTTAGGTGCTTGTGACAGGTCTAGTGAAATAGATTGCCATAAACTGCATTTTCTGATATTAAAACATGGTATAGGTATAGGCTGAACTTTGCAATGCACCATCCTCTACCCGTATTTGTTTAAACCCAACATACTGTACTTGTGGACAGCACTTTACCCAAAAGCATAGACAAGGTTTATCCTATTCTAGACAAGGCCCTACTTCGACCTTGCATCTACACATGTGAATGCACACATTGTTATCTTGGAGTGCTGTGCAGAGCTATGTACACTATAAAGCCAAACGTTTGGGGGCTCCCAACCATCACACCTACGCTGTTTGACCAAGAGTAACTGAAAACCCTTATAAAGGATTGAGTTCAAGTGTTTCCAGTGAAGGGTACGGTTATTGTTACAGCATACAAAGATATTTTGGAAAATTGTGCCAAACTTCCAATTTAATGGCAACTTTTTGGGGTAGAGGGTTTTAGGCCCCTTTCACATAAGGCAGACTCCACTGAGATCAGCAGGGAATTTGTCTGCTGATCCCCTGCTGATCAGAGCAAAATGAAGGAATGACAGGTCCGTGTTTTCTCAGTTGTGCCTGACTTCACAAATTTTCTTTGGAGAAAAGGGCAAAAATTCCTCAAATACACTCCAAAATCCTGTTGAGATCCTTCTCAGAGGAGGGGAGGATGTTATAGTGGCAAAGGGGGAGGAGCGGAGCAACATTGCTATTAATGACCATGGCTTTAGATTAGCATGCCCAGACAATTTATTTTAGGATTGATGATTAGGTGTCCAAAAACCTTTAGACATATACATACTATCCAACAGTTCCCCAATCGGAGAATCTGTCACAAAATCCTTCTATCCCACACAGATGTCTATGAAAATGTACTATTCAACAAGTGTTATTCTGCACTAAACCTTCATCCTATCACTTAATGTTCTCATTTTCTAAGTAATGGAAGAAATAAAACAATTCTGGGTATAACGTTCTCAATGTTTTGCATAACTGAGGATGGGGCAGGGGTGTGCCCGTTTCCTAAATAAATTGTGCTGGAAGTTGTTTCCTAAGTCAGAACATTGGGAGGTGTGCATATAGCGTACTCAATTATAAGATCCTTTAAAAATGTAAATATAATTATTTGGTTGCATATTACACTGCTCAAAAAAATAAAGGCGCACTTTGAAAACACATCAGATCTCAATGGAGAAAAAGATCATGCTCGTTATCTATACTGATATTGGAATGTGTTAGGAACGTAAGGATGCCCCATCGTTTGATGGAAATCAAAATTATCACCGTACAGAGGACTGAATTCAAAGACACCTTGAAAATCAAAGTGAAAAGCAGGCTAGTCTATTTTGCTGAAATTTCATTGCAGCAACTCAAAATGGTGCTCAGTAGTTTGTATGGCCCCCACGTGCTTGTATGCATGCCTGACCACGTCGGGGTATGCTCATAATGAGACGACGAATGGTAACCTGGGGTATTTCCTCCCAGATCTGGACCAGGACATCACTGAGCTGCTGGACAGTCTGAGGTGCAACCTGGTGGCTGGACTGGAGGGACCAAAACATAATATTTCAGAGGTGTTCTATTGGATTTAGGTCAGGTGAGTGTGAGGGGCATTCAATGGTATCAATTCCTTCATCCTCAAGGAACTGCCAGCATACTCTCGCCATATGATGCCGGGCATCATGCACCAGGAGGAACCCAGGACCAACTCCACCAGAGTAGGGTTTGACAATGGGTCCAAGGATTTCATCCTGATACCTAATGGCAGTCAGCGTGCCATTGTCTAGCATGTAGAGGTCTGTGAGGCCTGTAGAGATATGCCTCCCCAGACCATCATTGACCCACCACCAAAATGGTAATGCTGAACGATGTTACAGGCAGGATAACATTCTCCATGGCTTCTCCAGACCCTTTCTCAGGGCACAAGGCCCGCTAGAGGACTAGGCCACCCTAATGAAGTCTGTTTCTGATTGTATGGTCAGAGACATTCACATCAATGGCCTTCTGGAGGTCATTTTGTAGGGCTCTGGCAGTGCTCATCCTGTTCCTCCTCGCACAAAGGAGCAGATACCGGTCCTGTTGATGGGTTAAGGACTTTCTACGGCTCTGTCCAGCTCTGGCTTGCAGTTGCACATCAGTCCTGCAATGTAAAATTTTAATTTGGTAACTAAAAAAAAGGGGGATCAGGCACCTCCTGAATGCCTGCCAGCCACTGCTATTCCTCCCTCTGAAAAGTGATTGCTTGCATTGATTCAGTAGGTAAATAGAGAAAATAAAGGACATTTGCTTTGAGAAACATAACCTTTTAAAAATTCTGAACACCTGCAAGGGTCTCTAGAATACAGGGACAGCTGGCAAATATATCACCCCATCAGAAACCTATCCAATCCAGCCACATGCCAGGTTTAATACACTGGCTGAAATTAACTGAAGAACTGCATATTCCCGTACTCGTGAAATCAGTAAGCTTTACATCCCACAACAGGTTAACCACTGATTAATTCCAAGAATCTACTTAACAGTTTCCACGACAAGATGTCGGTCTGGTACTAACGGCAGTTAATTAATATATTATTAAAGAAGAACTCAGTGGAGGGAACTGAACAGATGTTTTATTACGCTGTACATTTTAATTCTGACATTTTTGGCCTTGCAATCAAGGAATAAGTTGACGAACATTATAGGGCAAAAAATGTACAACTAAAGAGCCATCTGCTTCAACACAGTAACACATGGGCAGCTTCTCAAGTGAATGATAGCTGGCACGTTTCAGTACTAAGCACAAAGAATGGAGATGGAAGTTTTATAGATTGAACAGAGCGTGTTATAGTTCCGGGAGATGTCGCAGTATAGAGTTATCCAAGTACTTACATGAAGAGGAATGCACTTGTATTTTTGGACACCATGCTGGTCTATAGTTTACAATGTGGATTCTTAGGACTCATGCATGCAGGCGGTTTGGCCCTTAGAATGTGAAAATCTGGGCTTTTTGGGCACAAGGGAGGCACAGGTGCAATGCACAGCCTGCCAAAATCAATGGCAGTCTGAAATACACCTCGGCTGTACAGGCTGGACGCTGTCCTTAGCGATAGTCGCAGCTAAAGTCTTATGCATTAATGGATGTGTGCCCCGAATGCTGAAACTCTAAGCTCAGAGCATACATCCCTCAATGTACATGCCCTTAAAGTGGAGCTCCACTCCCACTGTGAAAAAAAAATAAAAGTCAGCAGCTACAAAAACTGTAGCTGCTGACTTTTATAAATACAGCCTCTCACCTGTCCTTCGATCCCGCGGTGTCCTCCCCGCAGGCCATCCGGTGTTCCAGGCACCGGCATCTTCAGTTTTAGTACCCGGCTGTGAAAGCTTGCGGCTTCACAGCCGGGTGCCCACTGCGCATGCACGAGTAGCACTGCACTTTGTGAATGGCCCGTCATCTTCTGGGACCTGTCACATGTCCCAGAAGACTACGGGAACGGAGGGTAGGAGGACAATTTCCACTTCCGATCACCTAGGTGATCGCAGAGGAAGTGGGAGCGGGTACCTGTCAATTACCCCCATTCCCCAAAGGTGCCAATCCTTAACGGGGAGCAGGAGACCAGTCTTTAAAGCAGAACTTCCCCTTTTAGGTGGAGTTCCACTTTAAATTGGTTTTAACCTCTGACATGAATTGTGAACAAATCATATCCAGAGCACCAAGTGTCATTTCTGTCTGCTGCCTCATTTGTCTGCTATCTGCATTGTCACTTCTGACACGTTTTCCTGACACTAAGAGAAAAATTGTGATGGGGAGGGAGTGCCAGCACACAGCCTGTAATTGACAGCCTCAGCTCTGCTTTCTGGAAGCTCAGGCAAGCTGTATAAATTCTGCACTGCAAACAGATGTAGAAAAGAGAAGACTGCAGATAAACAGGTATAACTAATGTAGGAGGATTTGTTCACTGTGTATCACCTCAGGCACATCAGAGAGATACAAAGCAGCATGTCTCAAATAAAACAGCACACAGGTCTCTCCCCTGTTAGCATGGACATGCTGTTTTGTATCTCTCTGTGAGAGATACAAAACAGCACGCCTCCCTTTCCGGCATTCCGTAGCTTGACCCCAATGGAAATTTGCATAGGCGTTGTTTATTTAGCAGGCGATGAGCAATGCTAGAGAAGGAGAGGAGTGTGTATTATGCAGGACATGGGTGTCAAAAGGGCCAAGCATGGCCAGACACTAATAGACAAGCTAATAATTCACCTACCAAGGACAACAATGCTTTTGGTCACACCATCCCGCCTGAGTCAGCACATCCCACTGTAACCCACTTGGCCATTGCCAGCATGAGGGTGACAATGCTGCCATAATTTCATAAAAGCCATTAGAACGTTGTCACTCTCTGGAAGAAAGTGACATAGCTCTGGTGTGATCAACAGGTAATGGAGGTTGCAGGAAGGGTAAAACCAAAATAAATGTTAATTTGTTTAAAATGGAAAATGCCTTATATGGCTACTAGATGGCGCTAAGCACCAAATTCTGGGATATAAGCACCCTCTAGTGGCCATATTTTATATTTTCCATTTAAATCAATAATAAACATTTTTTTCAGCACAGGAAACAGTCTAATAACATTTGAGGGGGGGTGGTTGTGCCAATCACAAAGAATTTAAATCAAAAAAACACACAGCGCCCAGGACCAATCTATTAACAAACAGTTATAAGTGAAATGCTGCTGTGCATAGGTATATAAACCAAAACAAATATTCCAATATAAACCAGCGCAAAACACAAATGTTAAATAAGTGAATATAAAATTATTATTTTATAAATAATCTTTAAAGTCCAGTGATAAAGGTAAGTGACCACAATCCCGTGACATATAAAAACTAAAAATATATATATTTTTTTTTCATAAATCAAAAGTCCAGTGATCTAAAAAAACTTTCTAAAAAATAAACTTCAGTGCTTCAAATAATTCTTCCACCATCCACCAGTGCCGAAACCAACATAAACCGCACTCACCAGATAATGGTGAGTAAAACACCTTTCAGGATTATTTAGGGCTCCTGGACCCCCTTTGAGGACTCCTATTTTCCACCTCAGATCTATGGGTATTTCTCCACTCGTCTTCTCGCCAGATCACCAAGTTCCAAAAAGGAGAAAAAAACAAATAGTGTAATACTGTTATACCCCTTTTTTAATTAATTCAAGCCAAACCACTCACATTTCATAGGATAAAAACCAGCATTTATTTAAGGACATCAAACGAATTTTTGAATAGCAGAACGAATTTCCACAGCTCCTAGGAACTCACAGCCTTGTGTACAGCAGGATGACAGCCTCCATAACGAACAAAATTTCTTCACTAGTCAAAAATGGCTGCCTGGAACTCATCCCTCGGCGTGCGTTCCACTCACCGGAAATGACGTCGGACGTTCGGGGGACCAACCGGAAGTACGTCAACGCGTTTCGCCCCACCCACAGGGCGTTCTCAAGACAAAGAATGAATGTGAATGCACTTTCACTGGATGGATTGTTCTGCAATGTTTTTATAATGACACCCCATAGAATTCTTTTTGAAGGGTGAATACAATTATTTGGTTTTCATACCCCAGTAAGTTGCCCCCTCATAGTGTAAACGGGAGATACTTTAGGTTGCTTTAATATGTCTAACCTATTAATAGACATGAGCTCTTGAGGTCCAGAAAAAGTTTTTTTCATTAGAGCAGATATCTATAGGCCTGCAAGCCTCAGGCAGCATGTAGGCTTGTGATTGTGATCAATGTATGGCGGTCATAGTTTCAATGCCCACTTACAAAACTGTTGTTTTATGTGCCAGTAGCATAGAAAAGTCCTCATTCTTAAACAAAACCACTATAATTCGAATGTGTAATACAAAGCCTCATCTGTTCCCAACTGACACTTTAAGTAAAATAATTTTTATGGTGTTTTATCTTACATCTTTGATGTACACAAGTTTATATACTGATATATTATATCATTTGCTATAAAAATCTTTTTTACAAATAATCATTTAATATAGAATGCTAATATAGCAATTATTTCCTGTGCTGCTTGTCCTGCAAATTGTTGTACCTGTGCAGTTCTTGGCTGTGTTCACAAAAATGTGACACAGATCAGCTTCCTGCTGCGGCCTCTCACCTTGAGACTTGCTACAAAGTTATAATGTGGCCTTCTAATCACTATAGGAGAGGAGACTGAGGAAATGCTTCTCTTGCCTGCAGTAGACTGATGATCTCATCTGAGCCTAGGCAATGTAACTAATTGGAAAATATGGCCTGCATTTTAATGATTAAAAATAAAGCTTTTTCAAAAAATTATACTATTGCTTTATACTGTGATATGCCAATAATATATTCATGCAGATTTGTAAATTTACTGAAAGGTCCATGTTGATAAAACCTGAGGATACTGATAAAACCTGAGCATGCAGAAAAGAAAGCAATTTCTATGCTTTACTTAAAACACATAATCTATAAAGTACAATACACTGATCCTTCGTGGGATCCTTCATGATCTGTTGTTTACTGGTACTCGATACCTTTGACTCTAGCAACCTGGTGTTGGTATTACAGTATTATCGGTGATTTGAGTGCAAGTTATGACATAGATACAGCCTGCAGTATCTGTATCAAGAGGGGAACAGAAAACACATGTTGCTCACTTGCTCATTCCAAGTTTAATGTGTTAAACAGAAATGGATCACATTATACTTTCTTTATAGTGGCAGTGCAGGCCACATGGAAAAACACATCAATTTGTATTAGAGAGTTACCATTACTAACATAGAGGATACTAAACAGAAAAATGAATGTAAGAACAAACACAAAACTGAACAAATATGGCATAAACCAAGTGTGACTAACCTGTATCAAGAGGAGAACAAAAAAACACGCTTCCTACTTGCTCATTCCGAGTTTAATGTGAGCTTGTTGGTTGTTAGTCTCCGGAAGTCACACTACAAATCATTAGAGCCCCCTCTAGCTGCAGCCTAATAATAGAATTGCTTGGAGGTTTATTCATTACTTGCTACACTGGCAGTTGACCTTTTTTTTTCTTTTTATTCTCCCTTGCTTTTGGACAAAAAGTTTGCCCCTCTTTAGGTTCCTTAAAGGGATCTACCCTTTCCAATATTCCATTACATTTCCAAGTTCATATCGGTTTGAACAATACTATGGACATTGTGACCCATTAGTCAGTGGCTATATTTCCTCTTCTGGTTACGTCGGTCATATTACTATACTACACATTTGGAGTCAGCTGTTCTTGAATATGGTTGGACATTGTATATTTTGTATCTATCAGTCTTCCATTCCTATAATGTAATTAATATGTGTAACAACGATGTGTTAGTATGGTCTGCCTTTACACCTCCATTTTATTTCAATGTGTGTAGTAGAATGCCATACAGGCCTAGAT
Source organism: Staurois parvus (assembly GCF_062004578.1). Taxonomy (NCBI): domain Eukaryota; kingdom Metazoa; phylum Chordata; class Amphibia; order Anura; family Ranidae; genus Staurois; species Staurois parvus. The sequence continues at coordinate 1,024,792 of NW_028318236.1, forward strand.
GTTTTTCTATGTACAATGTCATAAACAAAGAATAAAAAAAAAACCACACATGATCCTACTAAATTTACGTTGTGAAAGTGTAAAACAAACTGTGTACAAAGATGCTTTATTACTAATATATAATGTGGAACAAAAATGCTAAGAATCTGTCCAGTTTTTCACCTGGGAAAAAAAAAATGAGAAACGCTCCCCACAGAATTATTGCGTCAGTGTGAACATTCCCTAGACAACTGTAGATACCAGTAAACAAACGTATCTACACTAATGCCATGTCAGCAAGCAAAATGTAATTATTTTCTACTGGGCACAGCAAATGCTTTAAAAGACCATAGAAGCATCAACAAAAACAAGTAGTATTTCCCCAATCCTTCCAATAACAAATTTGTCAAGAAGATGTACTGTAATGACAAAGTCATATCAATTTTATTAGTTCAACTTGAATGATATTATATTGTATTATAAAACACCATGCATGGAATCGAAGAGAATACCTATAAAGTGTATCCAAACCCAAGAATAAAAATGTAATATATCGCAACAAAGTCCTTAGATGTGATGGATACATTATTTCTCTTTTTTAGGCTTTTTTTTCTTTTATTTTAACAAGGTAATCCTGAAAATGTCACTTTCTGTCCTAGAATGGCTACACTCCTCCACTCCACTACATCTATGGAGGAAGCCATGGTTGTCATCCAGGTTGGACTTAAATATGTCTGCCTTTGTTCATCTCAATTACATAGGGGATAGAGGAGTTATTGGTTTACAGAAAAAAGACAACATTGTTTGTGATATCATTTCATCTCACAGGAAGTGACAAGGACACGGCATTTCTGGCAAGGTGTGCTCTATACTTGCTGAAGATATACTTAGACTAAAAGAGAAAAGGAATGCAGCCACCGCATGTTAGACTGTAAGCTGCAATATATTACAATTATCTTCTTAGATTTAGTTATGGTCTAACCACTTAACCTCTTCACACCGGCCAAACGCAAATGTGCGGCCTCCCGGTGTCTGGGCCTAGATGCCGAGCGGCCGCAAATTTGCGTTATATTAAAAAAGGACATATGTGCCAAGAACGCGCGCCCTGCGCGCTCCCAGCACACATGTCCAGTACTCACGGAAAGGTCCCGATCTCCTCTTTCGATCGGGACCTTTCCCAATCATGTGACTGCCGTCACGGCAGTCACATGACCCTAAACCCCGCCTCCTGGCTTCTGAAACTCTTAAAGGGCCAGGAGGCGCTGGTGTGAAGGGGTTAAAGACCGCCCGTCTGCAGTGTAATGTGGACGGGCAGCAACTACAGGGCCATCTCTACAGAAGCAGAGATGTGCCTGTACTTGTAAATACAAGCACAGGATCTAGCTGGATCTTCTCTCCCTGGAATCTTTTCATTTCACATCACACGTCAGTAAAAGCAGTACATTTGAACAATAGATACACACTAACCCCTTGATTGCCATTTTTCAACCCTTTGATCGCCCCAGATATTAACCCCTTCCTGCCCAGTGCCATTAGTACAGTGTCAGTGCTATTTATTAGCACTGATCACTGTATTATTGTCACTGGGGATATCACTGACAGTCAGTTCCCACCCAGTGTCAGTTAGTGTCAGAGTGCCCACGGCAGATCCGCAGTCCAGCCATAAGTTGCTGATCATCGCCATTACTGTAAAAAAAAAAAAATCTGGTATATACATGTATACCGCCATTTGTAGATGCCAGCGTCCTGGGTGGGACTCGACAAAGCGCAACTGCGTGAAACATGTCGTCTTGGTAACCCTACATATGCTCCCAGCTGAAGCCAACACCAGACACTGCCTTCGCTTGCCATGGTGACACCATCCAGGACGCTGGTACGCTGACACCATGTGATTTGAAGCCGACAGTAGCATTCTCTGATCTCAGCTCCCCTCAGAGCGGACAGGCCGTCCATTGGAGTCAAACTGTCCACTTCAGGCTGGTCAGTTTTATTATATTTGCTACTTTGTCTCACCCAATAAAGATGCACCTTCACTAAGGTGCTTGTCTGAGAGCATTTTCCACAGCGCCTATTTTTTCCAGTTCTCTTCATCATGCAAATGATTAACAAGGCAGCAGTGGTGAGCTCATGATTAACTGTTCACATATTTCCACCTGGAGTGGCCTCTCTGCGCTCATTTGTATGAGTTTCCCATAAAATATAATATGCAGAATTCCGGTTTCATTATCTCATTAAGCCAATCTACTTTTAACATTTGGATTTTTCGTTCGTGTTTATGAAGATTCCTTGGACATAAACATCCGAGTTATCTGTTTCTGCTCATACGTGATAGCGCTTGATAGATTTTTTTCGTACGACCTTCATACCACCGCATAGAAAAACATTTTTCCCTGTTGTTCAACCAGATTTTTTCTTCGTTCACAATATCATTATCGGTTAAAACATCCTGCTCATCAACGAAAAGAAAATCGTTCGATCAGTGGTTACGCAAAATTTTTCGGACGATTTTCTTATCGTGAGTACAGGGCATTATTCCTGATAAAAGGTCCAAACCTATTAGACAGAAATTGATTATTAAACCATAATGTATATTAAATCCAGACTTGAATTATTCATTTTACTATGGCAGCCCGGCATCTTGTACTTTTGTAGATCCCAGTGTTTGTTTTCTCTTGGTTAATCACATATGCATACTAGACTATGTACAGTTCTTCTAAGATTTCAACCACAATGATTCAAAATTGCATAGAACATAGAAAAAGAAAATAGAATAAAGAAATCCCCTTAAGCATATGAGATCCTCTATATTCTATGTCAACGGCTAACGTTATAGAAATGCAATTATTCTTAATTAATCACTTAAGTTTCAACCCACCAAGCTACCAATTAACTTCCATGGATGCCAACCAGATCACAATAGACACTATAAATCTCCTTTTATCCTGATTTATTCATTAGGGAATTCATTCTTTGTTCCTTTTCCAGTAATCAACACTTATAGTTCCTACAGAGCCTAATTGTCGGTCTTTAAGAACACAATAATAGCATTATACATAATCAGCTCTATTTAAGAATGTAAGCAAAAATGAATATTTAAGTTAAATATAGTACAGAAAAATGACATTAAAAGTCCAATATTTCCAAGTTCCATTGCTGTAGTGTTTTGCCATACCTTCAACATAACCATTTACTACCGCCTTGACCTTTGGTCAGGTTACACCTGTCAACACTCCACTATTCACAATTAAGTTTTGAATCTTAGTGAAATAAAAGTTATAAAGTCAAGAAGGTCATCCACGGTCATTTTGCCATTCAAATAATTTTATTGGTTAAAGCAATGCATGCAACAATGCCAGTCTCCTCCTCTCTGGAAAGTTTTGCCCTAGCAAGGGGCTTGGAGGATGGTAAGGATGGGTAAGGTAAAGGTTGAGCTTAGGTAAAAGGCTAAATTTTGGGTTCACAGTTCATCATATGTATTACGGTAGGTAGGTGAGTTTAGAGAAAATCCTGTTTCTTTCCTTTTTGGTTTGTTTTCCAACAAGTACGTAGTCCATAGAGATTAATGTTACATGTAAGACACATAGGGGTTTATTTACTAAACCTGGAGAGTGCAAAGTCAGGCTCACTTTTGCATAGAAACCAATCAGCTTCTAACCTCAGCTTGTTCAATTAAGCTTTGGCAATGAAACCTGGAAGCTGATTGGTTTCTATGCAGAAGTGAGCCTGACTTTGTACTTTCCAGGTTTAGTAAATAAACCCCATAGTAACACAAAGAAAATGCTGGTTGGTTTTAAAAAAATTTTATGTTGAAATTCTTGATACAGAAACTCCTGCACTCAAATTGACTATGCCAAATCTAAGAAGATGAAAACTAAGGTAATACCTTTCTTTTTCAGGTTCATATGAAAGAGACTATCACTTCATGCCTTAATCCAGCAGCAGCATTGTCCCCAAAGGGCTACAACCTTGTGTGATGACCTCATTACATCCCAGGCATGGTCAGCTTGTAGGCCTGGACGAGGAAGTGTGGTTACAGTGTCCAAGAAACACACCCCTAGACAGCACTGTACTTTGGAAAAAAAGGAGATGGCGAGCACTCCAAATCTCACAAGACGATGCTGCAGCACAGCACAGGATCATCTCTTCATGAGATTTGGGCTACCTATACAGTTTACCATGAGAAAGTATACCATTCCTCTGGATCTTGTCAGAACGATGATGACGCCATCTTTGCCTAGGCACCACGAGCGGAAAGGTAAGTATACTATCCAATTCCCCCCACCATAGGTTTTTGCAGTCAAATGCAGCTTTTATACCAAGATGGGAGCAGTCCACACTAAATAATTGGACTTTGATATTTTAGTACAAAGTCTGTTTTCAATCTGTATTACTTGGCCAATGTCATCAGGGTGGAACATCTTTTACCATTCACATTGTGAATGCAGCACACTTTATGACAAACACAGCCTTACTGGTTGACAATCTCTACATATATAGATAGTGGCAAACAGTGAGGCCTTGTTCACACCATACATGCAGAATAACTGATGGAAACTGATGCACAGATTTCACAGATGCATCAGTTTTTATGTGCACTGCAATGAGTTTTATACACGTTGCAGATTCCTGCACAGAAAAAATCTGCAGGTGATACCAGTGTTGTAGTGTGAACAGGGAACATAAAGAACAATTGATTTTGTTGTGCCCTTATAGAAACATGTGCAGAAAAACCAACGTCTCTGCAACATGGTGTGAATGAGCCATGAGGACTCATGAGGAACAGATATTCAACCCAGTTGGATTTTTTTTCAGACAATCACTGCACTTTTTTTTTTTTTTTTTTTTTTTACACAGAACAAGCCTAGCACTGGGTGTTACACCTTGTTCTACACACTTGGAAAAAAACTCTTTGAAGATATAATTGAGTACTAGTCGTAGGATGAACATTAAAAAAACAAAATTAGGAGGTAACACCAGACTGTACGTGAGGATAGATAAATGAAAGCTAAATGGTATAACACAGTGTAGAACTCACTCAGAGCTGTAGGGTAGAGTGCTCTCAAACTGTATCTACTCCACTAATGGCTAATAGTCCAGCAATGAATAGACTGTGAGGTTGCATATAAACCAAGTGGAGAGATCCAAGACATAAATGCATATAGAGAATGTTATCTCGGTTTGACACCCTGATGAAGATTGGAGTATTGACTGCCAAGACATTCTCTGTATGCACTCCTGTGCTAAAAAAACTGTTTCCAGGAAAAGTCACTGGACCTACAATATGGTCTCACTGTCTTTTCATTTCAGACTTGTTTTTAAAGGTGTAGGCCACTGGCCTGTGACCCAAAACTGAAAATGACAGGTGCCCTTCGAGGCTCCTCTGGGTACTCTTGCATGGCAAACCGCTGGGAGTACAGACAAAGACGGAACTCCTTCCAGCTCCAGACATCTAGTGGAAAGGAGAAAAGTCCTGGAAATTGCACATCTCTGCAAATCCCCATGGAAGAGTGTATGGGGGGGGGGGGGGGTGGCGTGGCCTGGTTGGAGCTTGAGCTGAGGCTAACATACACTCTTCCACAGAGATGTATGACTTCCAGGACTTTTCTCTTTTCCACTAGGCTACTGGCCTTTCATCCTTATCCTAGATTTAATACCTAATGAACCTAAAACAAGAAAGCAGAATTAAAGTTTAGACTTTTCAGGCTTTGCTCGATGTGTGCTTGTCCTAGGCCAGTTACAATTACCCTCTTATATTTTCTTTATAGTGATTTAGTCAATACTTTATAGAACAGAAAAGGCCATGCCTCCAAACCACATAATTACATTGTAATATTTACCTGCCTTGCTGCCTGCACCATCGATTTTCACTGTCTTGAAAATCTAAGCTTTCTTAACAGTGTTCAGCACTCAACATACTTCTGGAAGTCTCAGATGCCTGTTCCCCCTTTGTGCTCTGTGGTTCCACCTATAGTCCCTATGTTTCTACAGGACACAGTTGTAATGTAAGTGCTAGATGAAAAAACTAGGGAGCCTGAAGAAGAAGACCTGGCATCTGACCCACCCAAAACTGTGTCCAGTGCTGAAAGTTCTTATCAAGCATGTTGGTAGGTGCAGCATGGTACTACCTATGACAGTAAAGACACTTCCAGTTGCTATAAAACTTGGAACTTGTAGTTAAGAGAATGCCAACTATAAACACCCCAGGGGAGAACAGAAAGGAAACACTTGCAGCTCAGTTCAAATAAAAGATGCAGTGAAGCTCACAGACAGCATCTGTTCAGAGTGGGAAGTGTGGTCTGGCTGGTCTGGTCCCAAAAAAGGGAGGCTTCCATGAGGATAGCGAGTCCCTAGCCTTTCCTTACTGGTTTGGAACCTTTCCCTGCTGCTAATCACTTTCATAGTCAGACAGTCTCTCTCCCTGTACTAGCCACATCACAAATGTGCGTCAAAACCTGGGGGAAGGGACTTATAAAGGTTCTGCTGACCCAAGGAGATCTCCAGAGGTCGCCTGGATGCAGCATAGCCAATAAAAATGCTGCTCTCGGGGGGCGCATGCGCGGCCAGGGACGATGGCGGTTGCATTTTAGCTGAGCTCCGCTCATCCCCGGCCAGCACGGACTCACCCGTCACGCGCCACTGCTTCCTTCTGCACAAGGGTGAGTCACATCTACCAGGCACCCGGCCCAGCACCTCGGAGAGACCTGTATGGGGGGGATGGGGCGCTGGAGGCCCCCCTCCCCGCGGCCACAGGAGTCGCGGCCATCGCCGCTCCGGCGGTTCCTGTCCAGGCCGCAGTCCCCGGCCTCTAGTATGGCCAGGAGCCCAGGGAGAGATCCCGGCCCCCCGGTGGTCACGGAGGGTACTGCACCCTCATGTATCTCAGCCTCCATGCCTGCCTCTGCCCTGACCCAGCCCCAGATGGAGGACTCTGATCCCCAGCATATATCTGGGGGGGCAGTGGAATGCTCTGCATCAGGGAATCGTCCTCCCTCCACCCAGATATCTCAGCACACTGTACCATCTCCTTCCCTCACAATTTCAGCGTTGGATGATAAGCTGCAAATTTTTCTACGCAATATCACCGCATCCATATCCGCTGAGGTTGGAAAGCTGGCATTAGATCTCAGAGGGGAAATAACTCAGATTGGAGATCGCACGAATAAATTGGAGACTGAGTTTGATGATTTGGTGCAATACGTTCATGTCCTGGAAGAGGATAACGCATATTTGAAGCATTCCGTGTCCCAGGTGCGGCTCCGGCGGGGGGATCTGGAGGACAGGGAACGACGCCAAAATATCCGTATACGCGGTATGTCCGAATCTATCGCTGATACACAATTACACCGTCACCTTTTATCCTTCTTTATCGCAACCGCCCCCCTGGTTCCAGAAGCGGATTGGCGAATTGACAGGGCTCATTGCTCATTGGGCCCAAAACCTGCCGAAGGCACTAGACCACGCGACGTCATAGTTCGCTTCCTCTTTTTTCAAAGCAAAGAAGCCTTATTATTAGCTGCTCGCCACACATCCTCTCTGGAATTTAAAGGTGACAGACTCCAACTCTTCTGCGACTTGTCCCCGATTACCCTGGCCAAGAGACGAGCCCTGAAGCCGATCACCACACACCTTCAACGCCATCATGTCCCTTACCGATGGGGGTTTCCCTTCCGGCTGGTCGTAACTAGGGATAATACCCAAGTTGTGCTTCGTGATCTTCTTGAGGCGGATTCCTTCTTAAAGCGCCTGGGACTTCCACCTTTGTCAGAAGATGTGTCTCCTCTGCCAGCGACTCCGTCTCGTCCATCCGCCACCCCCAGCAAGATCTGGACCCCAGTCCGCGGAGGTCGGAAGAGACTTTCACGTACCCCACAACGTCCACGTCATCCTCAGTTGACCGATCCGCCTGTCTGAGGACTCTCTGGGGTGACTTTCCGGGGTGTTTCTGGTGACGATCCTTCCCTCCTGGTTTTTTTTTTTTTTTCTTTCTCCTTTTTTTTCCCTTGCATAATTTTCCCTCAGGTTTCTCTTTTCTGTCCGGCCGAACCATTGTTGGGTGCATTTTTTCACTTTTGTTTTGTCTGGCCGAGCATGATGACCTTTCTGATGTCCTGGTTGTCGTGCTGCTCCCAATTTTGTCTAGCCATAGGCCTAGACGACTTGGGCCAGTTTGTTGATCCCAAGTTTATATCCTCACGGATACTTATGTCAATCTCTGTGTTTATACTTTCATGTGTTATTTTACTGTTTTTTGTTTTTTATTCTATTACATCGATGGTATTTCATTCCTTTTTTATGCTAACACATTTGCTTCAATCCTTGTTATTTTATAATGGCTTTGAGGTTTCTGTCATATAATGTCAAGGGCCTCAACTCCATTCAAAAACGGTGGATGGCTTTGAGGGAGTTTCGATCCTCAGGAGCAGACATTATTTTTGTCCAAGAGACCCATTTCAAATCAGCTGGTTCCTTTCGTTTTGCCTCAAGGTTTTTTCCCCAAGCCTATTCGGCCTTCGATCCCTCCGGGAAGGCTGGGGTGGCAATCTTGATTGAATCGCACTGCTCCCTTCGGGTTGTTTCCTCCAAAGTTGACCAAAAAGGTCGCTTCATTATTTTGGAATGTATGCTTGGTGACACTCCTCTTGTTCTGTTGAATTTATACGCCCCCAATACGGGTCAATTGCAATTTCTTTCCCAAACACTAGCTGCCTTAGATTCTTTTTCCACCTCGCATGTGATTGTGGGGGGTGATTTTAATTTGATTTTTTCCCCCCATAAGGACAGGAAAGTTCTTTTTGAATCTACACCCTCAAAGCGGCAATGCTCCTCTTCAAAATCCTTTCGTAGACTGATAAGGGAGCATCGTCTCTTCGACGCTTGGCGGATTAAACACCCCACCCATAAACAATTTACTTTCTACTCCACCCCCCACCGTAGCTATTCTCGCTTAGATCACTTTTTCATCTCTGCCCCACTGCTTCCACTCTTGGTCACTTCTGAAATTAATCCCATTACCTGGTCTGACCACGCCTCTCTGACTTTAAACCTTTTCTTTCCTCCTGCTATATCCAAACCATGTCACTGGCGCCTTAATGAGACTTTCCTCACTACAGACCATCTTAGGGATGAATTGTCTCGGGGACTTGATACCTATTTTACCCATAATGTTGGCTCCGTAGCTTCCTCCTCAACTTTATGGGAGGCCCATAAGGCGGTATTTCGAGGACTCTGTATTTCTATGGGCTCGCGTTTAAAGAAATCTGCGGCGAGTGCTAGGGCCTCTCTTGTACGTCGGCTATCTTTGGCGGAACGACGGTTGATGGCCAAGCCGTCCGTCTCTGGGCTCCGGAGGGTAACATTTTTCCGTGACCGCATTAAAACTCTTGACTCCAGTAAGTCTGCACAGTCCCTCCTGTGGGTTAAACAGAAATTTTACGAATTTTCCAACAAACCCCATCGTATGTTAGTCAATCGACTTAAAGCTCAGTCTGCTTCTACGATGCCTGATCTTTTAATCCAACCAAACGGAAGCCCTACCTATGATCCTCAGGTCATGGCAACCCTTTTTGGCTCATACTATGAGAAACTGTATAACTGTTTGACCCCAGACCTTCACCCGCCTCTCACACAGTCATCCTTTGACGACTTTTTTGATTCCTTGTCACTTCCGAGACTATTACCCCCAGACATTGCCATCCTTAATGCTGACATTACGCTAAAGGAACTACTTGACACGATTAAACATCTTCCCTCTCGTAAGGCCCCGGGTCCGGATGGATTACCCTACTCTTATTATAAATCCTTTATTGGTATCCTGGCTCCCCATCTTCTTTCCCTTTATAGCGACCTTTTTAAGGGGGTCACACCCCAGACTGACTTTTCACGTGCCTATATCTCGGTTATCCCTAAACCCAATAAAGATCTCTCTATTGTAGACAACTATCGTCCGATTGCACTACTTAATTCCGACTACAAGATTTTCACTAAAATTTTAGCCAACCGATTGTCTGGAATTATTTCCAAACTCATACATAGGGACCAAGTGGGCTTTGTACCTTCCAGACATGCTGCAGATAACACCAGGAGATCTATTGATCTGGTTGATCTGGTTAACCGATCTTCCACCCCTGCTGTGTTATTGAGCTTAGACGCTCAAAAAGCTTTCGACCGGTTAAGTTGGCCTTACATGTTCATGGTCTTGGAGAGATTTGGTTTCAGAGGCCCATTTGTAGCAGCCTTGAAGGCCCTTTACTCTTCCCCATTTTCGCAGGTCAGATTAGCCTCTTTTCTCTCACTCCCATTTCAGATGTCCAATGGCACTCGTCAGGGTTGTCCACTCTCTCCCTTACTGTTTATTCTTTGCCTGGAGCCGTTGGCCACATCCATCAGGTCGAATCCGGATATTCGCGGGATACATTCCCATACCCATGAGTACAAGTTATCGCTGTTTGCTGACGACATTCTCCTCACACTCACGAGTCCCTTTACTTCTTTACCGATTTTGCATCTGACCTTGAAACAATTTGGGGCTATATCAGGCTACAAAGTTAATACGTCTAAAACTGAGGCACTCCCAATACACGTCTCACCAGCTGTTCTATCCTCGCTTCAGGAAGCTTTTCCCTACCGGTGGTGCACCCATTCTTTAAAATATTTAGGTACTCATCTTACTTCCTCTTACCAATCCATATACGAGGCCAATTTCCCTCCACTATTTATTGCAATTTCCCGCTCCCTGAAACAATGGGATGCTCTGCCCATTTCTTTCCTCGGACGCATTAATGTATTAAAAATGACAGTGTTACCTAAACTTTTATACCTGTTTGCGACCCTCCCCGTTCCCGTTCCTATGTCCAAACTCCACTCTCTTCAGAAATCTTTCCTGCATTTTATTTGGCACAACAAGCGGCACAGGATTGCACGTTCTGTTTTGCTATCCCCACGATCTAGGGGGGGCTTGGGGGCTCCGGATATAATAACATATTACTACGCAACTCACCTTCGTTTTCTCATGTCATGGTCTTCCCCTTATCCTCCCAACACATGGACTGAGATCGAATCCTTGCAACTGTCCCCAGCCCATCTATGTTCTCTCCTTTGGTCGACCTCAGCAGTGGATGTCTCCTCCTTTCGCCATTTATTCCTTGGTCCCATGCAATTTTCTCTGACTGTTTGGCGGAAATGTAAGGCTAAATTTTCACTGGCCTCTGATTGCTCCCCACTGACGAATATCCTCTGTAACCCTAATCTCCCAGACAACATGGCCATGTCCCGGATGTCTCATTGGGCTGTAGCTAACCTTTTTCAATTGCGTCACTTGGTACACCCGGTGACTCGTAAGTTACACTCATTCCCAGTTCTCCAGAAAAAAGCCCTTTTACCTCCTCAACACCTATATATTTATCTTCAAATACGCCACTTTTTTTCCACTTTATCTCCTTCATTGACTCTGGGGAAGCCTACTCCCTTCGAACGTCAATGTATGCAGGGTCCCCATCACAGGGGTATAATCTCTAATACATATAAACTTCTTATGGAAGCCCCCTCTTTATCCAACAATACTCACCTTTATATGCGTAGGTGGTCTCAATTTATACAATGCGATATTGATTTATTGACATGGCAGAAAATTTGGGAAAATGCATCTAGATCTTCTGTCTGTGTGGTTTTTAAGGAAAATATTTACAAGATCATGATGTTATGGTACAAAACACCTGAAGTTCTGCATGCTTATAATCCGAATGCTTCTCCTGATTGCTGGCGCTGTAGTAGAGACCTCGGTTCTCTCCATCATATTTTTTGGACATGCAGCTCCATTGCTCCTTTTTGGCAGGATGTTCTCTCCTTGCTGAATTCATTGCTATGTGTCTCTCTCCCACTTGATCCACTACATTTTTTGCTGGGTTTACCATTCCCAGGACTACCTAAATTATCCAGGAAACTCACTGTCCATGTGCTGACCGCGGCCAGGAGAAGCATTCTTATGTGTTGGTTGTCCTCTGATCCTCCTTCAATGCCGATTTTGTACAAACTTATTGCTGATGTAAGACAGATGGAATATTTGACTGCACTACATAGTTGTTCGTTTGCTGTATTTGAGATGATTTGGCTCCCATGGGATACTTTCACTTCTTCTATGCCGGCCCACATTGCAAGGCCCTGATATTTTTCACACTGTTAATTATGATTTAGCTGGTCCTGACCCTATTTAACTCTGCCATCGATGTACCTTTCTGTTATGTTTATTTTCTCTTCTGATTCTTTGAAATATATTGTTTGTATTTCACGAAAACCAATAAAAATTGTTAATATAAAAAAAAAATGCTGCTCTCAGGGACCAGGAACCCATAGCGAAACCATGTTTCTCCTGACTTCCTCTCCAGGCTGTGGTACCACTGAGGTTGAGTGCCACCGACAGTGGAGAAAACAGACTGCACATACCTACCTACAAACACCAGCACTGTCAGAAGGAAAGAGTCCATAGGTCTGTGTAAGCTTCAACTTGGCGGCTTCTATTCCAGGCAGCTTATTGGAGTAACATAAAAGTGTGTATGTAATTCTGGAGAGGGGAGGATTAAAGTGAACCTGCTGCTGCTTTGCCCTGCATGGACAAAAGTTCACTTTAAAGAAGAAATCCGGGCAATTTTTTTATTTCCCCACGCAGTGGGGCAGTGCCCGCACTGCATGGCTTAAATACTCGTTATTGTCTAGGTGCTCAGAAAGTAAAGATATACTTACCTAATTTACTGATCCTCCGAGCGCAAGACTGGTCACCACAACTCCTGCCCCCCCCCACACACACGCTAGCGGTCTTGTGAATGGGCTGTTCCTGACGTCACGCCCATAGACCAGCTGCGGATGTGAGGACGGCAGGAACAGTCCAGCGCTGGATGTAAGGGAGCATGGTTTTCCAGAGGATCGGAGGAATAGGTAAACATAGCTTCACCCTGAGCCCCTAGACAAACCGAGCACTTAACCCATGCAGTGCAGGCACAGCCCCCTGCATAGGAAAATACAATTTTTAACCAGAGTTATGTTTTACGACTATAAATTGGTACTACTACGTTTAAAGTGTCCATATACTGTATTTCAGCAAAAGAGAACTTTTTTTTTTCTTTTTCCGCTCAAGTTACCATACATAGTAGATAGATTCTGCAATTTGTGGCGAGTCTACATGCTCGAATAAATTGTTTAATAAGATAACCTGGAAAGGTCAATTACAAATTGCCTTTTGTGATTTTCCTTGAAGTTCAGGTGTCTAGACTTCCCTCATTTTACACTGTTCTGGATTTTAGATCAAATTTTCATGGTGGCTTGAAAAACGTAAAAAGGTTTCAGATATATTGACAACTCCATTCTTAACTCTTATAAAAGACTGTCTACAGTGCCAGTTTTACTTTTTCTATTACAACTTGTATGGGATCTGTGGATGTGTCAGATCATAAATACAAAGTAAAAAAAAAAAGATCATAAAAACGGTAATACATTTGTAGTTCACTATAGGTACAAAAAAAGAACATAAAAAGCTTTTTGGAGTAAATAAGTGATTGCATGGATAGGGCAGGTAAAAGAACCATGAGTTTTTTGAGAATGACTGATTGTCATTTTTAAATGATACTAACCAGCCTCAGGTGATAGAAATAAAACAAATCCTCCTACATAAGGTGTACCTGATTATCTACAACTATTTATTTTCTACATCCATTTAAATTCCAGAATTTACACAGCTTTTTGAACTTTCAGAGGCAGAGGATCTGGTGTCATAACTGCACAGCAAAGAGCTGGGAGCTGAATATAATCTGAGATCTGAGTGGAGGGAATGGAAACACCCCCCTTTTCAAAATCACATAGGGAACCATGCACAGCTGAGGCCGTCAATCACAGGCTGTGTGCTGGAGCTCTCCTTTGCAGTCCCCCTTGATCACTTAGAGTCAGCACAGCCTGTCAGAAGTGACTAGTACTGATAGCAGAGGAATGAGACTGCAGACAGAAGTCACACTCAGTGCTTTGTATTGAGGCAAGTTGACACTATAGAAAGATAAGGTTTGTTCATTTTCATGTCAGCAGTTTACAACCAATTTAAAGGGCATATCCATCTTTCATAACTTTCTCCATATTTTTTTAGGATGCTAAGAATACCAGGGTTGTAAGACGAGAGTCTGCAGAAATCTGCATCTTGTATTCATATGTTTGCAGCACAATGCAACATCGTAGCCATTACACTTGAACATAGTGAAGATTGCATGGACAGGGATGGGATAGATGACTATAAACACTCTTCTTTTCCAGGTGGTGCTATATATATATATTATTATTACACAGGATTTATATAGTGCCAACAGTTTGCTCAGTGCTTTACAATATAACGGGAGACAATACAGCAACAATACAGTTCAATACAAGAAGGTTAGGAGGGCCCTGCTCCTTGGAGCTTACAATCTAGGAGGGAGGGGCTAGTGGTACAAAAAGGTAGTAACTGTGGGGGATGGACTGGTTGGAAGAGTAGAAGATTCCATTATTAGCTGAGAGCAGGATAGGCTTCCCTGAAGAGATAGGTTTTCAGAGCTCACCTAAAAGTGAGCAGAGTAGGCGATAGTCTGATAAATTGGAGTAGAGAGTTCCAGAGGATAGGGGAAGCTCTGGAGAAGTCCTGGAGATGAGCATGGGAGGAGGAGACAAGGGAGCTAGAGAGTAGGAGGTCTTGCGAGGAGCGGAGAGTACGGTTTGGGTGATATTTAGAGACAAGATCGGTGATGTAATTTGGGGCAGAGTTATAAATGGCTTTATACGTTATTGTTAATGTTTTGAATTTTATCCGTCGGGCAATGGGAAGCCAGTGGAGGGATTGGCAGAGAGGGGTGGCAGATACAGATGGTTAGTAAGGTGGATGAGTCTGGCAGCAGCATTCATGATAGACTGAAGAGGGGATAGCCTGCAATGAGGTAGGCCAATGAGGAGGGAGTTACAGTAGTCAAGGCGAGATATAACAAGGGAGTGAATAAGTTGCTTAGTGGTTTCCGAGGTTAGGAACGGGCGTATCTTGGAGATGTTGTGGAGGTGAAGTCTACAAGATTTGGACAGTGATTGGATTTGGTGCTGAAAGGACAGATGGGAGTCTAGGATTACACCTAGTCCCCTATCATGAGGGGAGGGACTGATGATTGTGTTATTGATCTTGATGGAGAAGTCAGGGGAGGGGGCATGGGCTGGGGGGAATACCAAGAGCTCAGTGTTGGTAAGATTGAGTTTGAGGAAGTGGAGTGACATCCATGCCGATATGTCACTTAGTAGGTTAGTAATGTGAGAGGAGACTGAAGGGGTGAGGTGAGGGGTAGAAAGAGAGATTTGTGTGTCATTGGCATAGAGATGGTACCAGGGGTGGACTGACAATTCATGGGGCCCCCGGGCAATAGGGGATCATGGGGCCCCTGTGTCCTTGCCCAAACTCAAAAAAGCCTATGAAAAAGGTACCAGGGGCATCTCATGGGGCCCCCTACTGACCCCGGGCCCTCGGGCACTGCCCGAGTTTAAAAATGGTCAGTCCACCCCTGGATGGTACTTAAAGCTATGGGAGTTTATCAAGTGACCAAGGGAAAAGGTGTAGATGGAGAAGAGAAGGGGTCCAAGGACAGAACCTTGAGGGACCCCTACAGAAATAGGGAGTGAAGAGGAGGAGGCAACGTTATAGGTAACACTGAAGGAGCGCTGTGATAGGTAGGAGGAGAACCAGGAGAGAGCAGAGTCTCTGAGGCCAAGAGAGTGGAGTTTTTTGAGGAGGAGGGGATGGTCAACCGTATCAAAAGCCGCAGAGAGGTCAAGTAGTAAGAGTATGGAGTAGTGGCCATTGGTTTTAGTGAGTTTTAGTAGGGCAGTTTTGTTTGCTGTTTGTAATTTGTTTGTAATTGTTTGCTGCTTGGAGGGATAGGTGTTTGAAGACAAGGACACTGTGAAGGTGATGAGATTGTGATCAGAGAGAGGAAAGGGGGTGTTTGTGAGGTTGTAGGGAGTGCAAAGATGGGAGAAAACAAGGTCTAATGTATTCCCATCTGAGTGAGTGGAGGACTGTATACATTGTGCTAATGTAAAAGATGAGGTTATGTTGAAGAGTTGGGATGTAATCGGGCTGTTGACATTAATGGGGATGTTAAAATCTCCAAGAATGATAGTGGGTAGTTCAGAGGAGAGAAAGTAGGGTAGCCAGGTGGAGGAATCATCAAGAAAGCGGGACACAGCTCCAGGAGGCCGATAGATCACTGCAATCCTCAGAGAAATGGGAGAAAACAGCTGGATGCAGTGAGTCTCGAAAAAAGAGAAGGATAGAGAGGGAGGGTTAGGGAGGACTTAAAAGGTTCTCAGTGGGGATAGAAGCAAACCAACTCCACCACCTTTCTGACCACTGGGTCTTGGTGAGTGGGTCCAAAGGAGGCCTCCATAGGAAAGTGCTGCAGGAGAAGCAGAATCTGCTGCTTGAAGCCAGGTTTCTGTAATAGCTAGTAGGTTAAGGGAGTGGGAGACAAAGAGGTGAGCTTATTACAGACAGAGCGGGCATTCCATAGCACACATGAAAAAGGGAGGGTGGTGTTATATATATATATATATATATATATATATATATATATATATATATGTATACACATACAGTATATATATATATATATATATATATATATATATATATATATAATTTTTTTTTCTTTTGGTTAACTAACAGAATCTATTGACATTCTGCATTCTGTTTAAATCATTGCAGCTATACATCACGCACAAAACTGACCATAAACAGCCTGAAATTCAACTGATTCATGCTGATTCAGTCGAAATTCAAGTCATGAGTGGTCCTATCAGAACAACCAGGCTCGACAAACTTCAAATCAGAAATTCAAAGCTGGGTGAAAATCCCTTAGCTGAACAGTGACCGTTTTTTGTATTCTTTCAACTGCGACTGTCAAAATACAATAGCCAGCAAGAGAGATTCCACTGATTCACTGATTTCCTTTGTTCAGCCCAGGGGCATATTTACTGCAAGGCAAACAAGACATTTGCCTTGGGGGACATTTTTCAGGAGGTTGGTGCCACCCCCCGGCAGCAGTGATCTCTCTCTCTCATAGTGATATCTCTCTCTCATACATCCTGAGGCTGGTGACTGAGCCATGGATTGGAGTGGGAGGTGATGAATTCAGCAGAGGAAGGCTGTGCCAGGCAGGGAGATATCAATGGGCCACCCGCCCCATGCTTGTGGGCACTCCCTTTGTATGTATTGGGAACAGGGAGCACCAGCTGCTAAAAATCGTCATTCCCTCTGTACCAGCGGGGCTTTTTTCTGAGCATATTATCCATGTGGCTGGGAAATCCAAATGAGAAGCGAGGACCAAGGACGGGCTGGGAGGATTCATAACAGTCCAGCTGATTGTCTGCCAGGGTGGACGATGAGCTGAGCAGGTAGGTGGGGCATTTCCCTGCCCATGGATAATGCCCTATATCATATCATCAGCTTTTAGGATTCTACATGGCATGGGCAAAGTCTCTCTGTCTTTTTTAGATGGGGGGGGTTGCCCGATTACGTGTTGCCTAGGGCAGCCCAAAACCAAAACTGGTTCAGCCCACAAATTCAAAATTCTAAGGCAGTATGTGACTGGAGGCTTTACATTATTTCCTATTATTAATAATTTGACACATCACGTTTTGGTATCTGAGTGGGTGTTATTTAAGAGTTTTTGCATTAAGTAGTAAGTAAAATTGATCCATTTTTGTTAACAATTAAATGCCCTGGAAAATCAGAGTGTTCTGGTACTCTATAGCTATTTGTGGACAATGGAGATCTTGATGAAAGCTCTGACACATTTCTAAGTGTGTCAGATATCTAGTTCCCCCACTGCATGCTGTGGTTTCTTCCGACAGCCCCTATTTTACCATTGTATCTAGTAGTGATGTAGGGGCTGGCGGATGGAAAACCAACTTGCGGCAGGGGGCCACGGCATCTGACACCCCTGAAAATGTTATTGGTAGAAGAAAACCTTTCAGCAAAATTATTATTTTTTAATGTAGCAAAGTTCCGTGGTTTGGGCAGCATAACAGATGAGTACATTAATTGCTCACTATGCAGAAATCTGCTGTTCCCACTTTGAAAAAACAGCAACACAATAACTTAGAGCATAATTTTCAATTTTCACTGAGAGAAAACCACATACAAGAAATACTTGGTATCTGCTCTCACCATGCCATGCCTGCCATGCATTGATCTGCTTAACAGCCATTTGTCAGGTCTGGAGCCTTCCTTTCCCATTCCAGTGCCATACTGAGCAGACATGTCACACATTTCACTGAGGTAGTGACAGCCGGACAGCAGGTTGGTGAATGGTGTCAAAGGACTGTTAAGTAGAACACTGTTGGAACTTATCTACTCTGTGGGGCATGGCACCAGTTAGTAAGGCTGTTTGACTCCAGAGATATATCATAACACAAACATATTTCTCTCCGAAAGCAGAAATCACAGCTAACCTTACCTAGAAATTGTTTTACAAAGCAAATTATTAAGGTATAAGGAGGTTTGGTGTGCTGGATACCAATGGCATCTGACATACTTTGGAAAAATACATCTTTCAGAGTTTTTAAATGTATTTTTTTTATTCATTTATTAATATTTATTGACCTATTTCTTATTATTTATTGACCTATTGTTTAATCTCCTGCTATTCAGGCATTCAGGCAATTCACAACAGAACAGAAAGTCAGCACACCACCTGCTGGCAGCAAGTTTTATATATGAATTATTCATATGCAATATTTGGGATGAATTAGAGCAGAGACTGTGAGCCAGGCCTTCTCGCCCAATATCAGTGCCTGACCTCACAAATGCACTTCTGGAAGAATGGTCAAACATTCCCATAGACACACTCCTAAACCTTGTGGACATCCTTCCCAGAAGAGTTGAAGCTGTTATAGCTGCAAAGGGTGGTCCAACTCAATATTGAACCCTACGGACTAAGACTGGGATACCATTAAAGTTCTTGTGCCTGTAAAGGCAGGAGTCCCAATACTTTTGGCAACATAGTGTATGTCTGGCTAAAAAATCATTTTCTATTTTAGTTCTAACCATTAAAAAATATAAACATGTACAAAAATGCTTAACATAGACATTACCGTTTTTTTTCTTTTACAAGTGGTTGTAAACCCTTACATATACCCAGTGAAGTGACTGGCCTCAGGAGATACACAGAAATGAAACAAATCCTCCTACATCAGCCGTACCTATCTACAGTTTTCTCTTCTCAATATCTGTTCAAAGTGATGAATTTTTAAAGCTGGTCTTAGAGTTCAGAAAAAAAGATAAAATTACACTCTGCAGATCTCAGTGAGGAGAGTTCTGAGAGCTGACTGGAGTGAGGGA
Source organism: Staurois parvus (assembly GCF_062004578.1). Lineage (NCBI taxonomy): Eukaryota > Metazoa > Chordata > Amphibia > Anura > Ranidae > Staurois > Staurois parvus. Next base: position 1,044,155 of record NW_028318236.1, read on the forward strand.
ACACCCCCCCCCCCCCACACACACACACACACACACACAGCTCACAGGAACAGAACGGAGGCTGTCAATCTGCTGGAGGTCCCTCCCCTGTCACCGTTTTTTCTCTTGGTGTCAGGAAAACTTGTCATAAGTGTTGCATCCTGATAACAGGGGAACAAATTGACAGACCAAAATGGCACTTAGTGCTCTTAATTGAGACAAGCACACACTTCACTTTATACTTTGTTCATATTTCATGTCTGAGGTTTACAACCACGTTAAGCCTTTTTTGGCAGTAGACAACCTCTCTGGGTGAGGGTGTACCAGCATAAGGGTACACTTACACCTCTACACTATCATCGTTTCAACACATGTATAATGCATGATGAGTTAGATGTTAGTCTTTTCAATGAGGTGATTATAGCCGTATTAGTGCATTTGCAACAGAAACAATTGAGTACTGTCCATGAATCTTTTTTATTTGCACTAACATACAATTTTGAGGACAAGCTTTCGGGGAGTGTCCCCTTCTTTAAGGTCCAAGCAGTACTATACAAATCACAAAGCTTTAGCAGAATGTTAGAAGAGATGAAACCGTTCTCATCTTCATGCTTAGTGCAGGGTGGTTTGTTAAAAGGTTGTTACTGTTTCATAGCTCCCAACTGTCCCTGATTTAGAACAAAGCCCCTCAGTCCCTTTTTCCTCCTCATTTGTCCCTCATTTTTCTCTGATCTGTATAGTTGTATATAAAATGCACTATTTATCTTTCAAAAAGCGTTTCCCAGTGCTTTCATCCAATTTCTAAATTGCCGCATATGTAAATTTCAAAAGCCAGTATAAAAGGAACAGTGGGTGTGGCATGGGGCGTGTCCTATGCTTACATACTTTCGCTAATAAGTGTCGCTCATTCCCATCTCAAAATGTTGAGGTATGTTCTTAGTGGGTTACATGCAAATGAATGGTAACACATAAAAACGTACTTGAAAAATCTCTTCATATTGTGAGTTCTTATTGTTTGCTGGTCATCTCTTTCCACAACTTCTTGGATTCCCTGCATGCTTTGCAGTGTCTCCTCTGCTGTTTACAGTCAAGTTTTAAGGACTACATATCCCATGGTACCTTGCTGTCTGCAAGCAGCGATTCCTGTATTGACTCCGCCTCCTGAAACTCCTCCTCTCAGCACCTCTGTAGTCCAGAAGGCAGGCTCTGTGAAATAAGTGACACAGCAGTGCCTACTTACAGGACATAGTGACTACATGTCACAGAATTCAAGGAAGTAAATGTGTGCGTGTCTTCACAAAGTAAGTTTACAACCTTTAAGATCATTCTGATTAATAGGAGTAGGCCAGAAAAAAATTATTTTAAATTTTGACCATCGACAACTAAGACCAGCCATAGACTAGATTCGAACCATGTATGGGCAGGCTAAATGTACCCAAGTTGATCAATCAATCAACTTGGGTACAACCAGTCTGCTGGATTTTACATGCAATTATTGCTAATGGCTGTTTTAGCCGTTAGCAATGATCACTGTGCTCTCCCAGTGGGGACAGATTCCCTTGTCCCCCCCCACCTTCCCGCTGGGAGAACACAATGGCTCAGCCGGAGTGATTCCCCTGTCAACACTGTCTGTGTTGATGGAGCAATCAAGTGGTGGTTTTCTGAAACCCATGGTGGTTGCAGGAAAGAAATTTGCTCCATCTATGGCCTACCTAACCCTCCCTGTAACCGAATAATATTCTCCCTTATTTAGGGATCATTCAGATGGGTGTGTAAACACAGTGCGCATGTAGCTTTGTGTACTGCGCCACTCTACCCTATTGGCTGCTGCTCAGGGACAACATATCAAAATGTATTCAGATAGCCACATAAGGCAGTGTAATGTAGCTGGATCCAGGGAAGTCAATTTCTCCACCGGTGATTACACATTATTGATGTTGAATCATTCATGTGGCGGTGGCACATGCGCTCGATGCCCCATGTCTTCAGTCATTCAGAATCGGCCAATGTTATTCTCCATGTGTGCCGCTCCTTCATGACTGCCTCATTCAGGGCCGACATGTCAACATTAATGGTGTTTATTCAGCAGTGAAGAAAATTATACTCCAGATGCAGCTGTATTACACTGCCAGGCATGGCTGTCTGAATAGGCCCATATATTTGTATACTGCTGCATACACATGCGCACAAAACTAGACTCTCCACACATGTGCATGCAGAGTTTTTAATGCCCCTGTGAATGAGAAGAATACATGAAAAGACTCTGCATATGGGGAGGCTTCTTTACAGTAATAGCTATGAAAATGTGGAATACAACCCTGATTCCACGAACTGAATTAAAACGAAAATACAACAAAGAGGATCCAGGACTGTTTAGCAGTAAGAATTCAATATCAGGCATGAATGGGACAACATTTTTCTCCAAAAACTCCAGCAACTGGTCTCCTCAGTTTCCAGACATTTACAGATTCTTATTAAAAGAAAAGGGGATGCTACACCGTGATAAACATGGCCCTGCCCCCCAACTTTTTTGAGACATGTTGCTGCCATCAATTTCAAATTACCTTATTTTTTTCTGACAATTGTACATTTTCTCAGTTTAAACATTTGGTATGTTTTCTATTTTGTATTGTGGAGAAAATAGTTTTATGAGATTTGCAAATCATTGCATTTTGTTTTTATGTAGATTTTACACAGTGCCTCAACTTTTTTGTATTTCACAAAGAGCTAGTTTTAAATCTGTAGATTTAAAAAAAAAAAAAAAAAAGCCTAGATGTGTTTTTGAGTGAACAGAATTTAATCAAATAAAAATATAAGTAATAATATTAATATAATAATATGATTCCTTTAGGGCAGAGGTAGACAATCCTGGAGAGATGGAGATCTACCTGAACAACATTGAGGAAATGAAAAATCACCAGGGTGCAGCATGCTTTTTTTTTAAAAGCAATAACCTGGTAAGGCCCCATTAACTATTGGCCTGTGAACTCTGCATTACGTACTACTGACCCCTGAACTATTCAGTTCAGGGGTTAGTAGTAAGTAATGCAGAGTTCACAGGTCAACATTTTGTGGAGAAAAGTGCAGAGGTCAGGAGTAAGTAGTGCAATTGCAGGGGTCAGTAGTAAGCAATAGAGAGTTCACAGGTCAATAGTTTGAGAAATAAAGTGCAGGTGTCAAGAGTAAATAATGCAAATTCAGGAGTTAGTAGTAAATAAAAGAGAGTTTACAAGTCAATAGTTTGTAAAACAGAATACAGAGGTCAGGAGTATGTAATGCATTTTTAGGGGTTAGTAGTAATTAACACAGAGCTCAAAGGTCAATAGTTTGTGAATCAGAGTCCAGGGGTCAGGAGTAAGTAATACAAATTCATGGATCAGTAGTAAGTCACACAGAGTTAGGAAATTAATAGATTATAACACAGAGTTAGGAGATCAGTAGAAAGTAACACCGAGTTCAGAGGTCAGTAGTAAGAAATGTAGAGTTCATTGTTTTGTAGTAAGTAGTGCAAAAGTGCAGGGGTCAGTGGTAAACACTGAAGAGTTCAGAGGTCAGTAGTATTCTGCACCTATGACGCATTAGTGACTCATTCAGGGCCAATACGTCAACATTATTAGTGTTTAATCAGTGATGCAGAAATGTGCAGCCCTGAAGGCAACTGCATTACACTGCTAGGCATGGCTGTCTGAATGTGCCCATAGATTTGTATACTTCAGCATACATGTAGCACCCCCCCCCCCCCCCCCCTTGGGGACAAGGGTCCCCAAAGGTTGCCCTGATCTTGCAAGCTTTCTGACACCTTTGATACCCTGAGTTCAGACATGTTTCACACAGGATCACACTTGCAATGACACCAAATTGTAGTAAGGCAATTGAGTAGTTGCTAGAAGTTTTCAATTCAACAGACAAATGGCAAAATATTGTTCATGCAGATAACTTTAAATATGAGCTTTTTAGTCCCTAAGGACTCAGATCATAGATGCAAAATAGAGGTAAATTAAACAGCAGCTACAGTTAGGCCTTTAAAGAACCTTTGACCCCAGGAATGAAAAGAGAAAAGAAGATTTTCCTGTGTCAATCCTTCCCCTTAAAACCCTGATGCCAAAGGCCCAACAAATATCAATACAGGTTATAATAACTCAATATAAGAGTATTGCAATGAAATATTTCTCAGTGTAAGCTCCCCCTAAAAAACGCTAAAGTGAAGCACAGAGTCCTTTAGGTGAAGACAAAAAAAGAAATAGTTTTGGCAATGGAGTGTGTCCCAAAATCTTCAGCTAGCTTAATCAGGGCCCAAAGAGATTGCTGTGCAATGGCAACCAGCAATAATGAGTAGCATATGCTAGCATTTCCTATAAGAAGCTTGGTGATCAAAGAGATGGAGTAAAGGTGTTTGCATTCAGTGTCCTTGAAGAAGTGTACTCAGTGTGGGCTTCCGTCTGCTCACCAGTTCTGAAGATACCGAGGCTCAAGGGATGGAGATGTCCTGGGACAGGCTCCTGAAGGATCTGGGCCCAGTGAGAAGTGCTTGATCTGTGCACCTGGTGATGGTGGACTTCCACTCATCCTATTACTCGGGCAATGGAAGTGAACTTGGACAATCACTCAGTCAGCAAGGAGCTGGAAACAGACGATCTACCAGCAGGTATGTAGTTCATCCGCTGGTTGTTCTCCTTGCTGTGTAAGCCGCAAAGTCTGCTATTACTCTCCTGAGTGGGTCTCTGGTAGCAGTTCCAAGAGAGCGGACTTCCCCCTAAATATCCTCTCCCAGCATTCCACACTTCTTGACATTTGGTTGGTCCTTGTAGTTTCCGACAGCACTGGTTCCCCATAGACACCCGACTCCCTGGACTACATATCCCACAACTCCCAGATTTCAGTAGAGGTTCTTCTCTCACTGCTTCCAGGATGCAAGGTTACAGTTAATAAGTTGGACACTAGAGGGAAACAAGCCCAGGACAGTCCTTGTCAACAATGCCCCTAGGTCGTGTGGGTGTACTGGCCAGAACTTGGCTACATCCAGATGCATACAAAACTAGATGTTCTATACATCTGTATGCAGAGTGTTTACCACCCCTGTAAATGAACTGTTAAACCTAAACCTTTGTTTGTAAACTCATCTCTCTTGTGCCATTATTCTCTGTTTCAAAGTCCAACTTTACAATATCAAAATATACCAGCACCAAAATGCCAGGGTCAGAATATCCTGCTTTGAAGAGGCTATGCTAACAAGGGAGGCCAACAGAAGCAAACTATTTGCAAATCTGGAACACAGCTTGGAGAAGATTATATAAAGTAAACATCATTTATATCACACAATCTTCTGTATCACCATGTAATCTGCATAAATTTTCGAGGAAAATGATAAACATAAACCTTTTAAAGACTCTTAAAATCGAGTATTAATGAATAGCATGCTTTAGACTTTGTTATCAATACCATACTCCATGCAGAGTGCAGCTTTTTTCACAACATCCTAGTGATTTTCTTTTCAATTACAAAACCCACAGAGCTAAAATTATCCACTGCGCCAATGTTCTCTTGTGGTTCAAAGAAACACCAAATGCACCTGAACAGGACAAAGATAGTTATAGTAATTGATGAGTTCTGCAAACCTCTCATACTGGTCGACGTTCATTTAGACTGTATGAAAAAGGGAACATTCTAAAGTTCACATCTGATGGAGTGATCAGAGCATAGAGCGGTAACATATGTAGATGCAACCAAAGCATAATTGTAAATCACTTTTGTAAAAATGGACTACCACTGCTGCCATCTCCTCTTGAAAATGTTAGGTGCCTGGCTGTCACGCTGGCATATTACTACTCGCCACAGTGCCAGGACAAGTATGCAATAAGGTGCAATGACCTCACTTTACTTCCCTGATACGCATGGTTGTTTCAGGGCACAAAAGTCACAGATCAGCAAAACAGCCAGGTTTCCTTTAAATATGTTAATAATAAATAGTGTTCATGAACTTATGGATATGTATCAAATATGTCAATTAGTATATAATATATTTACTATAAATAAATGAAAAAAACTAAAATAGTTGCAGCAGTCTTAAAAGGTGTACACGACCAAAATGTTAAAATTATATATATATATATATATATATATATATATATATATATAAATATATACACTTGGACCGCGCATCTAAATTAAACATTACATACAGGCATAACCACTATACAATCTCCAAATTTACAACATCATTTGCCATTGGTAAAAATCCAAAATCTGTGAATTAAACATTACATATGTGCATAACCACTAACACCACCTCAAAATTCACGACATGATTTGCCATTAATTAAAGTCCCAAACCTGTGAAATAAGTGCCCGAGCTCGTGTTTCAGCTTGATTATAGTGCTTCACTTATTTAACTTATTCACAGTGCTTCATACATAAGTGCTCAGAGTGCCCCCCCCCCCCCCCCACATGGACTAATACTCACCCTCTGTAGATGACCATCTAGTGACATCAGCGGAGGCTGCATCATCAAACCTCTACACGTTTCGGTCACAGATTGTCTTCCTGAAGGCACGAGGTTTGATGATGCAACTTCCACTGACGTCACTTCCGGTGCACGGAACGCACGCCACTCCATGGAGAGCTTAGCGTAGCGGCTTCCATTTACACTGAATAAGGTTGAGTACACCAGGTGTCGGTTAGAGGCACTTTATTTGTGAGTGTGTTTTTTAAATTAATTTTAAACAAAATTAAATATATTATGGTTTTACACTATGGGAGGCGCCTTCCTGTTCTTTTTGTGATACATCTACATCCCAAGACTGCGGGACCTGGAGACAATAATCAGCTTCATTGGGAAATGCCCCACAAGCGATGTAGACCACTCTAGAAATAGATGGTCATCTACAGAGGGTGAGTTTTAGTCCATGTGGGGGACTCTGAACACTGATGTATGGAGCACTCTGAACAAGTGAAGCACTGTAATCAAGCTGAATCACGAGCACAGGCACTTACTTCACAGATTTGGGACTTTAATTAATGGCAAATCATGTTGCAAATTTTGAGATTGTGTTAGTGGTTATGCACATATGTAATGTTTAATCTCTTAGATTGTAAACTCAAAGGAGCAGGACCCTCCTAACCCTCTTGTATTGAACTGTATTGTCTCCCTTTATTTTGTAAAGCGTTGAGCAAACTGTTGGTGCTATATAAATCCTGTATTATAATAACAATAATAATAATTAATTCACAAATTTGGGATTTTAACCAATAGCAAATCGTGTTGTAAATTTTGAGACTGTATAGTGGTTATGCACATATGTAATGTTTAATACAGATGTGCAGTCTAAGCGTATATATATTTTCCTTTAAATATGAACTCCTTTAAATTTTTAACTGCTGAAATCATATTTATACTGTTGCACCGCGGTGCTTGCACTATTGTGCGTTGGTGTAAAGGAAGCTTATATATTTGAATGGGCTAGCAACACTACAAAATGGACCAAAAATCAGACTTAGACGTACCCCATTTTTTTTCGACACAGCACACCACAACACATAGTAATGTGGTCCTGGACCAGGCTGTACTACTTAAAGTGCATGTCAAGCAAAAAAATTGTTTTAAAACGTTAGAAATGTGGGGAAGGACTACATCTCCTGTTGAGATTTTACTGCTAGCTGGACCTTCATTAGAGTTACCCTCACATCCTCTCCTGCTGACAATAGTTTACTATCACTACTTGTCTTGTAAATGTTGTCTGCAGGTCAGTAAGTGGGGGGAAATTTTTCTAATGAAGCCCTGGATAGCAGTAAAACCTGCTAGAAGTTCTACCCCCTCCCCTACTCTAGGCTATCGAGCTGGACTGTCAGGTGTCTGTGATAGTGAGTCCTTGTAGATCATCAACTTGCAGTCTAAACTCCAGCCTGCTTCTTCACCAGGGCCCCTGATGGTGGGGATGGACTTTCAGCAAGCTGGAACCAAGTCACGCCCCCGGTTTACGCCCAGCTGAGGATGTGGAGACCACTCGCATATGAAGAGTACAAATGGCAGGAGACAGAAGGAAATTCAGGAAACAAGCCAAGGTCAAGGCGGGAAGCAGGCAAGCACAGACAGCAGACAAAGCCAGGGTTAGTACACAGGAAGTCAGACAATGAAACACATAATAGTAAACAAATAGATCAGAGAACTAGGAAAATGCTCAGGCAATGAGGGCTGCACTGAGCATGTGTTACATAGGGAAACAAACTGGGAGGCAGGCCAGAAAGTGATGGAAGGGAAAGGAAATGAACCCACGGAATAGCAGGCAACTCCCAAAATTGAGCACAGAAGCCAAACACCACATGTGAAAGGAATACAGGTCTTGGAGAAGCACTGCAGAAAGAAGGTAAGAATTACACAGGCCGGAAAACTGCAGGCTAAATTGTGACATGAACATACACCGCAGTGTAGCATGTACAGGATATGGCTATGGTGTTTGATAAGTGTGCCCTTTTCTAAAGAATAAGCACAGCAGAAAATGTTTCCCTTCAGACTATCCCTCTCTAATACTTGCTGTAGCTCCAAGTGAACAGAGCAGACAGAGATAAGAAATGAAGGGGGATCAATCACTACACCAACAAGTTTTGAGTCTAAAGCTGAGCTTGAGCATTTGAGTTCTGTAAACACAAAGCTTTTTCCAGAAAAGCAGCGAAAGCAGCCTAGTTTGCATGAGAGAGGGAGCCTAGAGCTTCACTTGCTGTGTGGATGTAATGTCTGCACGTAATATATGCTGTGCATATGTAATATTTCATGTTTAACTGTCAAAAAATATAAAATAATATAGTAAAATGTTTTATTTTATAATACTGAATATATAAAAAGAAAATATATACAAAAACGCTTCACATTCACTTCTAAGTTGAAAACGAAGTTGAAAAAAAAAAGGCGGTGCTATTCTGCTCATGTGGTTTTACATTTTACCATCCGGTAAAATAGCAGAATAGCCTTAAAAATCTGCATTCATAGTATCACCCAATAAATCCAATAATACCTGAGAAAGTTATAATTTTCCATTATTAGCTATAATAACTGCTTCTTATCTCCACCACTTGTGCCCTGTGCTCCCAGGTAGAATGTCTCTTATTAATGCTTATCTCTGATCTAAAAGCATAAGCTACATTATAATAATTAACCAGTTTTGATAATATGCATGCAACTAATGTGTTTAATGGAGCCAGCAGCTACCAAAACGAAGTAAAACTAATGCAAAATAATCTATGACTGTGGAAATGGTATGTAGGCGGCTTAACAGCCTCATAATCATAAAAACAGAAGAGAGAAAACGGAAATATTGATTGAATGTTGGGTATAATGAAGACAACTTAAATATCATAAGAAACACAATACTTGCATTACTGCTGGTTTCAATCAGAACCAAACAATATGTATTTGAAACAGACAGATAACCGGATATTTTAAATTTAATTTTTTTAATTTTTTAGGTGAAAAAATGTTATCTTTTGCTGCACTATGCCACTTGTCCGTATTTGAATCTCAGCTCCTGTTCATGTTCTCTTCTCTGCAGTGAATTTTAACTGAGCAGGTCTGAGTCAGGAAAACAAAAGACTGATGCTACAGGAGTGTGAGTTGCTTTGTGTGTGACGACAATGAGATCTGATGACACCAAACTGTGTGGAGAGAATGAGGGTAGTCATATTGCACACAGAGTCACCTTCATTTTTGTCCAAAATAATAGGTAACAGAAGGTCAGATTTAAATCTCATGTCTGTGTTAGGCCAGAAAGGTACACATGAAAAAATGAGAACAGTCTAGCCTTAGATATATTGATGTAGAGATAATAGAACGTGGGCCATAAAATCCCACTAAAACAGTCCAGCTAGAAGCAAAGCAGGATGTTGTGAAACTCCATTTTTAAAGTCTCTTAAAGGAGAAGTTGGGCCAAAGTTCTTTTGGCTCTACTTCACCTATGGATGCACTTCGTTCTTCACTCCTGTGACCTGTTTTCAGCCGACAGCGTGCTAAAGTCTGCTGTGAGCTGACATCACTCAACCAGTCCAGGCTCTAGATTGATCCCGGCTTTAAAGTCAGGATCCACCCAGATGCCTGGACCAGAGCCTGAGCCATCTGATCCTGCACAGTTTGCAGCCCGCCATTCCAGTGAGGGGCAGAGCAGAAAGCCAGTGGCTGCCAATCACCGGCCCTTTGGTCACTGATGACAAAGAATTGAATGAGTAATGGTCTTTGATCCCTCAGTTCTCAGTCTTAGAAATGGCACAGGACAAATGCAGCATTGGACCAATGCTGCATCCACCTCACTGAGTATAAAATATTCTATAAGTACTACACATCTGTAAGTCTTTGTGTATTTCAACTGAGATGGGACTTTAGTACATCACAATCTGTCACCTATTTAAACTGTAATGGAGTTATGTTCTTAAAAAAATGTTGCACTAAAGTTTAAGAAATCAACAATTAGTTAGACACAAAGCATGCTTATGTTACTAGGTTCAGCAGGCTAATGGATCTCATTAAATATCCTACGCAATATATGCATTCAACTTATATCAAATTTGGTGTCTATCAAATTGAAATTTCATGCCATTTTAATAATCTGTTGTTTATTAGATTGTGAAACCCTGTCATCTGGAAGTATAGATATATTTAGAATATCTGGCATTAATGGTGTGTCCACTTGAGAATAGTAAAACACTCCAATACCCTTTCAGCCCACCACTAAGAACCTTTAATTGGTTGTAATAATTCTAAAAATGCCTATTCCATTGACCAGAAAAATGTCTGCAATTGGCAGTTGCAGCTCCCACTTTTTTTAATTTCTGCCTTTTAAAAATTCTGTTATATTTCCGTCAGGGAATAACAGCCAGTGTCCCAGACATTTCTTAAAGGTCAGACTTGCAACAACAAATGTTGTAAATCTGCCCAAGTGATGATCATTCTCAGTCTTCTGGCACTTAGACTGTTGTCCCATGAGCTGTAACATCCCTGTGCAAGGTGAGTCTGAAAGTGCAATATATCACACTCCATAAGTTGGGTGTTAGTACATTAGTCTTTAGCATTAGAAAAATAACAGTTACTTTGGGATTTGATAGAAATGTATTTATCAGTAAATATTAGTATATTTCTACAAGTCTCCAAGAATGCATTTCTCACATCACATTGTACAAAAAAGATATTTTGTAAAAACGAGCTACCCTTTATCACTAAAAGGCTGCCCTTGATCTCCATTCCAGTGGCATTGCCTACATTATGATGATGTCACCAGTTTGCTGCAGGCAGGAGGAAGCATTTTCCCAGTCTTCTCTCTCCCAGTGACCATATAGCAACACTGTAACTTTGTAGCAAAGTCCAGGGTACTCTAATATGCAACATATTACTTCCACTAGAAAATTGACCCTTGGCCCATCCTCTTTTTAAAGTGAAGGAGCTGGGAAGGGGAAAGAAGAGATAGTGGAGACCAGTTGCTGACTTTCTGATGTACAAGGCATGCTCACCATTAAATTGTTCTAACTGATTATTGCTAGCTATGAACCAAGAGGTGAAATTGCGAACCTGAATCCTGCAGGTCCTTTCACCTTTATCTTCTTTTGCTCCAAAAAGTTCATACAAGTGGAGAACCGCTTTGGGTATATTATCATCATGCCACTTACTGATCCTTCTAATTGCCAATACACATCTGATGCCAATTCACTAGTACAGCTCTACAGTATCACTAGATTTACTTGATAGACAAAGTCATTTTAACAAAATGTAATGTAAAGTTTTGTCCTGGTTGGCATTTGTTCAAATAGCACTAAAGTGATTTGCAAGCTCATCACCCAGCAATTTTTTATCACATTTCAGAGCCTATTATTACATACTGACATTTCCAATCATTATATAATGAGACCACTTCACATCTAATGAAGATATGATGCTCAAAACATGAAAAATGATACAAGAAAGCAATTTGTTCAGTGAAACTAAACTGAACTCGGTATTTAGAGAAAAAAGATGGAAAAAAAATCAAGGTGATGGCTGAAAATTCAAACAAAAAATCTTTAATGCTATAACAAATTAACACACCACTGAGGCTTGGCCTAGCTAAGAGTGACCTGAGAATGTGATGTTGATAAAACATGGTATGTGCAAGATAACCAACAACATGGCTTTAAAATACTCAGCTCCTGAACTTCATCCACTGAACTCTTGCAATGAGTTTGTTTAACAGTCAGATGATTTAAATCAAAATGCAATGCAAATACAATGCAAACAACAAGAGGGCACTTTAGAGCTGGAGGAAAAGAGTTTTTACCTTCGTATATGGAAAGGATTCTTTGCAGTAAAGAAGATGTGGCATATACTTCCCCAGGAGCTAGTTTTAGCCAACTCTGTAGAACGGATGGATGTGTTTCTGAGTGCACAGAATATAACTGGATATTATTATTTAGTAATAAAACTATAGAATTAATTTAGGTAAAATTTAATTCCGGGCAGGGGTAGGCAAAACATGGAGAGGTGGAGACTGTCCTGAAGAAAAAAAAAATCAACAGGGTGCAGCATGCTTTAAGGAGATAACTTGACAAGGCCCCATTAAAAAGTAAGGAAGGTTTTAATAGTTCGGGGGTCAGTAATAAGTAATGCAGTAGTAGAGTGCAAGGGCCAGGAGTAAGTAACAGAGTTAAGTGATAAGTAAAAAGTAACAGAGGTCAGTAATAAAAAAGCAGAGTGCATCATTTAGTAGTAAGCAGCACAGAGTACAGGTGTCAGTGGTAAATAATGCAGATTTCAGTGGTCAGTTGTAAGTAATGCAGGGTTCAATAGCACATACCGCTGAGTGCGGGAGTCAGTAGTAAGTAACATGTGCGCTGATTGAACTCAATGGACATGTGCCTTTTTTATCCTCACTATGCAAATAGTTGAGAGCTGGGAGCTGATTACTTTGGGGTAGGTTTACGAAAACTGGTGCACTCAGAATCTGGTGCAGCTGTACATAGTAGCCAATCAGCTTCTAACTTCAGCATGTTCAATTAAGCTTTGGCAATAAAACCTGGAAGCCGATTGGTTTCTATGCAGAGTTGCACCAGGTTTACCATTTTCCAGATTTAGTAAATAACCTCCAATGTGTTTTTGGATTTGGTGACATTGGAAGCTCTGGCATTGTTATGTTCTGCTGGTAACTAATGGAAATGCTTAACCTGCCTCCCTACCTTTCAGGGGTCTAGTTTATCAGCTTCTATTGATCATGTTAAGAATTGGCAAAGTGCCAGATGGAGCAGAACTTAAAAAGAAATTAAAGTCTACCTACAGCTTATATGAGAAACTCAAATGAAGAAGTGGGCCCATTAGCTTGGAATAAAACTTCAGGGTGGAACATGATATCTGTCTAAGAGTGAAATTCCCTCATTTTGAAGGGACTCTCTCTCACTTCCTAGGATACAGATGGCATAAAAAAAAAGAAACTTGACGGAGACTTTAGCCATTTCTTACTTTATTCAAAATGGAAAAACAGAGTTTTGGCCTTAGATATACTTTAATCATATGCAAAGGTAGACATCTTTGTTAATGCTTAAAATATATCTAAATTAAGTATTGTTAATTTTGACATGTTTGGAACTAAAAAAGTATCAATTTAACAAACAGAAAATTCTATGAATATACTGCTTGGTTGAGGTTTCTCTGATTCATGCCTTGGTATACTATACGTTTGACAGTTAAAAACAGGTTGAGGTGATTTCAGCAACCATTTTTTTCTTGTAACCCAGGAGTGTTATAAGTTGATCAATCAACACAAACATTCTAAAAAAAACCCAAAAAATTCTAAAAAAAATAAAAAATTCTCAAAGATGGCAGAGCCAGAAAAAAAAAACACAAACAACTGAAGAATGGTAATTACATATAAAGGATGGAATGAAAAATGTACATATACTATAACATCTAGCAAATACCACTGTACCAGCCTTCCCTCGCTGTTCCTGCCTCCACTGCAGCATTCAACAATAGCTGGTGCTTTCAAGTATAGAGCAGCATTTGACCTCCCCCCATGTAGGTCTGAATTCTATAGATTGTGCAGTATGTAAAATAATGCTTTTAATAGTTGTCCATAATTTAGCTTCGGGAATATTACAACCGAGAAAATGAAATAAGTAAAGGCAAACAAGGTACTATTTGGAATTCCAATCTCATCTGCACTACAGTAGTTGCACTGAGCACAGGAATAGTGAATCTTTGTGACCACTTGTATAATAAATTCAACAAAGGAAGGTGTAGCTATTGAGAAGAGAAGTTTTGCTTATTCTATTGATTTTCTATGTGTGACATAATCATTTGCTGAAGTGATAATTAATTAGGTTTTGTTTGTCTCTATAATAAAGAATGGCTTTATCTGTTTAAGAAACAAAAACATGTTTTTTTTTCTCACTTACATTAGCATTCTTTAAAAGTGTCTTAAAGGAAACTGTGGAATTCTATAGGCAATTATAGGGCTTTATTGAAGTACAAGTTTTCACAAAACATCTAACTGTGACTAAAAGCTGTCTACAGTCTTTGCATAATGCCTACCCTTGTTTACACCCCCCCCCCCCCCATGAATACTCTTTCTAATGAAAGTCCATGCCTGTTCCCACTGTGTGAAAATCCATGTCCTGGAGAGTACCTGAAGGCCAGCAAATGTAAGAGAAAGACAAAAAAAGACAGGCCTTGAAAATTCATCCCGGACAGTTACTATGCCCCTTCAGCCAGACTGTCAGAAGATATTGGAAAGGGACTACAAGCATGCAAATGGTTAAGTTGAAGGTGGCTTATGTTGTTGTCTCCTACTGAGCCCTGGTTTTTAATGAGAATTCATACATTGCAGCGTGCCTAGCCAAGCAGCAAGCAATCCAACCACAGGAGGAGGAATGGAGGTTTGATGACTGTTTACTTCACTCCTATACAAAATCTCTTCTATAAGTAAAACCAATAAAGATAAACTCCTGTGCTCAAATGTGGTACTCAAAGACTGGTAGGTTTCCACTTTCTCATTTCAAGGCTAAATGGAGTCACCACGCTTTGCTGCCCTCGTAAGACTGAGGATGTGCCATTATGCACAGCATTGAAAAAACAATGGAAAGAGGATGCACCAGCCTGACGTACTACCTTTAACCACTATTTATCGATTAATAAAAGCAATTATTATACTCACAAACAAACGAGTTCACAAGCACATCAATAAATTCAAAGTCACATATGCCAAATCTGTAGCACTTGCTCCTCAGCATGGAAGGAAAACATCCAGGTCCAATATGGCTTATTGGACTTGGATGGTTTCTTCCCATGCTGAGGAGCAAGTTCTATGGATCTGGAACAAAATCTCCTCTCCTTGAGGCCTCAGAGGAATCAATCCACTCTAAGCCTTCCAGTTCTGCACCCAGCACAGCCTTCTGGATCCACTCACATGATCAGAAATACAGTAGTGCAGCAGACACAGCACTAAACCTACTGATCTCACACTGCAACCTGCAGTAATAATGTGAGTTTGGTGACTAGAACTAAGGAACAGTTTCCAAGATAAGCACCTTTCTGACTTTCTGTCAACCCAGCATAGATAATTATGCTGGTGCTCTAGAAGCATGGGGGAAAAACATTTTGGGACTGACAAGTGCAGGCCCACATCATGTACAATCAATGACGTTTCCACCAATCTCCCCCAACGGGATGAGAGATGACACGACCTTGTTAAGATGCAATATTAAAATGTTTTTTTTCCCCTCACTGTGTCTTGAGAGTGTATGAATATCAAGCAACCATATAAACCACATTATAATATTTATTAAATAAAGAAGACCTCTTCTTTGGCTCTTTGTTTAGGTCCCATTCTGTCTAGAAATATATTTGTTATTCTCAAAGCAGAAACTTTTTTCATGCTTGAAAAAGCCTTGAATAAGAACTAAGCGGAGAAACAAAAGCTCCTAAGATTGTAACGTTTCGGCTTGGTGCTTATGAAATTCATGGAAGATTTCAACGTGGCTGCTCCATCAGGGGAGCTGTGAGCTTCTTTGGATGCTACCAAGTTTAGAGCAAAAACAAGATCATTCAATAATCACATAAACTATATTTAAAAAGCATATTAAATAGTATAAAGTTCATTTTTTTTCCACAAACAAGCATACTCTTTTCAAGAAAACTAAAAATTTGGTCATTCTAAACTGGAGTTTGCAAGGCTATATTTTAAAATTAGATTTTTTTTTTCCATATTAAACTGATAAGTGTTGTATTGATGCAGCAATAAAACTGTACTTAGTAGAGCCAAGTAAAACACTTGCTACTTTCAAGTATGAGAAAGCATGTTATCCTCTCCCCTTACTACCATGATGCAGCTTTGGATGCAAGATTTGCCAAACACCAGGCCAAAGCACTGTCACATGAGGATGACAGTAAGTATAACATCTATCTGAGCACAGTCAGTGGATGAGCATTTCCTTGCAAACTGCACTGTTTTAAGGGTACATTAATCAATGTCTGAGCTTAGTCCATTCACACCAGAGGCATTGGCACATTTCTTTCAATGCATGCTAATGCAAGGACCTGATTTGTTGTTGAGAGAAGTGGAGCAAGCAATACTTTTTCCAATGAATTGCAGTTACACAAAGCAGAGTTAAGACATGTCAGCGCAGTGTAATGTGTATCAACATACAAGAAATCAACAGGCTAGCACAAGTATGGCTACTCCATTGTGCATTTTTCAGCCTATAAAGTAAAAAACAGAACAATGCTTTTAATAAAAGAGTTCACCAAATAAAAGCTTAATAGGTCTTTTAAAAAGTATTTAGCTAGGAAAATTTGTAACAAAGCTATAAAAGTTAACTGATGCATGCTGACATCTCAGCATCCGTGGCTTCTGGTTAGGAAAAGCTTAAGCTGAACAGACAGACTTTGAGCTCGAACAAGGTTTTCTCACTTGGCAGGGAAAAGGGGTGACAGGGGAGCATGGTAAAGATGACTATCAGTGGTGGAGGTGGGTAAGAAAGTAACTGTTACTTTTTGCCGTATGGCCAAAGAACAGGTATTTTTTAAAGTAACCCCTTTTTTTTACACTCAGTGAGCAATAAAGTGGTTCATAGGGACACTTACCAGTTTTTTATTGATTCCAGTGTGTGCAAAAGGAATTTAGGTTTTGATGTCAAGCAGAGTTATGGGGCAATAATCCCCACTCCATGACATGACTGCTGAGGATCATAGGCTTAAAACCATGACCATGTCAACTAGTAACCTTGCCCAAAAATGACACTTGGGTTAAGTTGGAAAGGGCAAGGCCACAGCTTTATCTGACATTCCCAATATAAGCAATTAACAACATAAACACATAACCAGTGCCAGTCACACTTGTACTGTGAGCATGCTTGAACATTAACATGACCTAGTCTAAAAGGCCTATTGTTACCATGTCATTACCATGATAGACATTAGACTGATTGAACTTCCACTCAAGGGCTTAGCCCATGAAAGGAACATTTAACCCTGGCAAGGTAAAAGGGAAACTACAACCAACTACAAACAAATGGGGATGGACAGGCAGTCAACTGTTCTGCAGCTGCAATTCCTCAGGTGGGTGAAGATTTTGTCTCAGAGTAGACCTTTTATAGGGTTCAGGCCCTACCCCTACACCCTAAATGCCTAAATAGTCAATCATCTTTTAGCTGCTTTAACTTATTGCTTACAGTACACCTAACCATTGAGTCATTCCATTGAGCCTGTGTTATACTCCTGGAAGGCTGAGCTTTTGGGTCACTGATAAGCACCATCTTTCTTATTTTGTGAGTGCATTTTATTATTATATTTGAAGCTGATTAAAGTAA
This sequence comes from Staurois parvus, assembly GCF_062004578.1. Taxonomy (NCBI): domain Eukaryota; kingdom Metazoa; phylum Chordata; class Amphibia; order Anura; family Ranidae; genus Staurois; species Staurois parvus. The sequence continues at coordinate 1,061,939 of NW_028318236.1, forward strand.
TTTGTTGCCAGGGTTCTCTTGGATTTTTTATTTAAAAAAAAAAAAATAATAATAATTATTTTACAAAAAATGTTTGTTTTTTTTTAATATAAAATTCATCTCCCACTGCAATAATAACCTTTTCTGTGTCGATATGCTCTGAAGACTCAATGCTCTAGAGCCCAGCTCTGGACTTCCTCAGAATTTTTCATGAGAATTCTTTTGAGCCCAGGACCGCATGGATCTGCCTCTTGGGTTGTGTCATCTAGCTCTAAGTTTACAGGAGAATACTGCAGAAAATACACCACATTTGAAGACCTGCTCACCGCTGAGAACAGAACAGGAGGAAGAGGACCCCTCAAATCACATTACTAGATGAAAAACACTTATTAAAAATGTATGTATACAGTATAGCAATTTAAAAAAGGCTGGGGGAGTTCAAGGAGGAGCTGAGAGGGCGGGGAGACTGGGGGGGGGGGGAGAGTGTTTGTCAAGCTGGAACTGGGTTTTAAAGCTGGTGCTATTTAATTAAATGTTAATATTCAAAGCAAGCTCACCCATACATCCATGTCTCCATGCTTTGTTTTGTTGAGCAATCACTTTGAAAAACACCCCCTAGCATTTCTCTCCACTGCCATCTTGAGCGAGGACAGATGCTTCATGTAACATTTGCTTCCTAGAATCCATCTGTCCTTAGTTCAGGTATGCAGGCGGGTGGGTGTGCATAGCTGAGAAAACCCCCTCCTGAAGATTCCTGGGATGTATGTCATCCCTAGGCCTAGGCCAGAAACCAGGTAATTGAAGTAACTGAAGAAATGTAATAAATAAAAAATAAAACCAAGTAAACATAATATACTTTCATATCTATTTACTAATGCTGGCAGCATAAGGATTAATCTAGTCAGGGTTGATTGAGAGCGCGACATTTCGCTTTAAGTAGGAATGTCTCACATTACCTATGGCACACTAGATCACTAGCGGGAACATTTGCAAATTAATACAGGAAGCACAATAGTAATATATAATAGCAAGTCCAACTATAAAAGTCACATACAATATAACTTTTAGCTCAACATTACATACCTACTCTACAACGCATCGTCAATGAAAACACTCCATAGCTTAAACACAGCATGACAATCATCAAAATTATTTGGCATTTACCAGTAACAAATAAAACACATTGTAATGGCTCCATTGATTTTGTATGTTAGCATTCCAATATGTCATCCATGACATTTAAAGATTCTCCGAAAAGACATGAGAGCGTGCAAACGACATTACCTTAATGTTCCAACAAGCAAACTTTGACCGATGATAAATCTAATAGCAACTTCACTTTTTCTAGTTGTCATTTTTAATGATCGAAGGCGTACTTTTCCTTACAAAAAAAAAAAAAATGCATGAATTGTAATAAAAGTTAATATAGCAGATATAAAAAATGACATCTATTCAGTTCCTCGCTGTAGACGTTTTCTCTGTTCTTGCAATAAAAACTAGCGACCACAAAAAAAAAAAGACCCGAGCTTCATTTTTCTCATTCATAGCAGTTTTAATGTCTTCAGTGTAAATGCCTGTAGACTTTAAGACTCCCTCTGCAAGGTTAATATACCAGTAACATGATTCAGATGACATAATAAGGGCTATTCTAGAGCTCTCTAATGACCATAATGCTTAGCCATAATCATTTTACTTATGCTACAATACCATTTAAAATCAGAGTTTGGTGCTGCTTTAAGTTCAGGCAAGATCTGTAAATATGACATTTTCTTGCTTATTTTACTAATTGCTGTCACAGTAAATTAATCAGTGTCTGCAAGGGCAGACCTGTTATTGGCTGCTTCTGACTGTTTTCACTGCTGAGAGCCTTTAATGGTTTAGCTTTTGTTGAGCACATCAAGTTTTAACATAAACTGTTGTTATGTACCAAGTTAAAGAGAAATTATCTTCCAGTTATTATATACAGTACATTATGAGTAAACTTTACTGCAGATCCTCGCCTGATTCAGTTTTGTAGATACTGAGCTAAGGCACTTAAGCACAATTACTGAAATCTTTCAAAATAACTGCTAAGTGTGAGGATCTGCCTGTGCTATAATCACTTAAACCGGCCATACACGGAGCAATTTTCTTTCGCTTAAATCTCTCGATCCCCCTATCAACCCAGACAGCGCTGATGGGGAAGTCCCTCACATGGAGCCATTGTGTTCTCTGCAGAGAGAACACAGTGATTACTGATAGCAGCTATAATAGCTGCTTACAATAATCACATGTAAAATCAGACAGCCTGGTTGTACCCAAGTTGATAAATGGATCACCCTGCGTACATTCAGTCTGCCCATACATGGTTCAAATCTCCATCGGTCCCTGCTGAACCGGCTGAGATTCAAACCGTCTATGGCCAGCTTTTGTCATTTACAGTGCTGTAATAGGAAACATGACATCCACATCCTAGATTGTAAGCTCGAAAGAGCAGGGCCCTCGAACCCCTCGTGTATTGTATTTTTTCTGTCTTGTCCCATGTTCTGTCCCCCTCGCTATTGTACAGCGCTGAGCAAACCGCTATATAAATACTGTATAATAATAATAATAATCCATGTGGATGTGCTCTGAGAACCTCTTTGAGTTTAAAGCCTAAAACCAGACATAGATGATGTGATTTTCTTTCAGGTTGCAGAAAAGAAACTCACTCGATTCCCCTCCATTAATAGATCCAATTTTTTTTTTTCATAGAAATTGTAGTTCTAGCTTCCATGAATGTAGGTGCTGGCCATGTCCAGTGAAGGGTACCAATAATGCCAAAACATTTTAGATTGGATCGTTTCCATGGAACCCTAGGATTCCTCCAGAGGTTGCTAGGGGTACCTTGAGCAATGAGCAATTTCTGCCTCTCAGATAAGTTCCCACTGACACCAATGATCTTTTTAGTTTTCTGTAATTCTCCCCAATGACCACAAGTGTAAGGAGCATTCTTCCCATTGGATATAATACTAAAGTATAATGAGTTGAAGATATATTTATTTTTTAGCAGGGGTTCTCCGAACTCAGAAATTTATTTCAATGCTTCCTCTGTATTGAAATGGTTGAGAAAGATGGTTTTAGATGATTGTCCACTTCCAACCTTGTGGAAACATTTTGGAAAAGGTCTTCTCTGTTCCATCATGACTGACCCTGTGCACAAAGACATCTCCATAACGGCATGGGTTGACCAGTTTGATATGGAGGAACTCAAGTGGTCTACACAGAGCCCTGACCTCAGCCTTTGGGGCAAGCTGGAACACTAACTTTGAGACAGGACTTCAGGTCAAGTACCGGACCTCCCAAATGCTCTTTTGCCTGAATGAGCACAAATTCTGGCTGACACACTCCGGGACCATCTTCCGGGTGTTTCTTGGATAAATGATCAGATATGATTTGTTCAGATAGCAGAGGGAGGAGATAAATGCTAGAACTCACACTCAGTGTTTTGGATTGAGGCAAGTACACACTATAGAGGGGTATACAGTGTTAAGTTTTAATTCCAGAGGTTTACAACCACTTAAATTATTTAGTATAAAGTCTAAGAATATAAGCAAAGTTGAGTATTTGGATTTTACTGTGCTGAAATCACATGGGGAATAAGATATACGCTAACTGGCTTACCAGGTAAAATCATAGGTACAAAAAGTGTGTTCAGCCTTTTACTATCACTTCATAAGGATACCTTATGCCTTGTACACACGATGAGAAAATTGGACAAAAAATACCACTTTCTGAGATATCGTCTGTTTGTTAGTACACAGCTTTCGAGAGCCGATCACGACAGTTCATTCGAAATTATCTGAAGCGATTTTTCTCGTACGTTAAAAGAACGAATGATGTTCATTTGTCGGTAAAAAATCAAGCAAGACCGGACATGCTCAGAAGAATACATTACAATATCGTGGGAAGTTTTATTCTGTCTTATGAGACTTTTCGTATCTTTAGTAACCACTTTGTTTTTGATATGGAGAATAGCATGGAAAACCATTCATCTGTTATTCTCATCATGTGTACCAAGCTTTAGTCTAAAGCTGGCCATAAACACATACATTTGTTTGTTCAGCCTGCTGGCTGACCAAAAGAAATACAAAAGATTCCTCCATTCACTCTTGCACCTGTCAGAATAACTGAACAGTGACTGTAGCTGATTGGCTGTATTCACTATTTGGCTGACAATTTTCCATCTCTTATACCCCGGTCACTTCGGGTGCGACTTGGCATGCGATTTGCATGCCATGCAACTTGCAAATTGTATGCCAGGTAGCACTCTATTGTCCGCTATTACAGCGGTCACATCGGTGCGGTTCCGACATGGTCGGAGCCACACCGATTTCTAAAGTAGTACATTCACAACTTTTGGTGCGATTTGCATAGACATCTGTATCAGATGTCTTGCAAATCGCACCTCAAATCGGCAAGTCACCCGACTTTGAAATCGTGCGACTTCACTTCAAGTCAGAATTGGCTTTGATGTGACCGGGGTGTTAAGACTGAAGTCTGTCTAGCTGGGTGGTGTCAGCAGTACCATGCATGGATCATGCTGATCAGTGCATGACCTGCTTAAATATGTGGATGTGATTAAATTTAACCCTACCATAACAAGAGGTCATTGATGTTTAGAAGTCCATGCTCCAAGTAACTCGACAACTGACTAATCTGCATAATTACATCTTTGCTACATTGGAAATATAAGGTGTTTATATGATGTACTTTTTACAGAAATACCCTGCTCAGATTTATTATTATTGGCTGGCAAATGGATGAAAAAAAGTTGATTTCATTTTTATTTTTATATTTTTTTAACTTTTATTATTTCATGAAAAAGTACTCTCTTTTTAAATAGAAAACGCAGCTAGTGCACAGAAAAAGAAATACCCCTACGGTGTCAGTGACATCTGTTTACAAACAAAGCCATGTGCTCAGATCAAAGCTCCCATGGTTGGAAACAGCAACTCAGTCTGACAGCTAGCAACAGTGTTGGCTTCTAAGGTCTTAAGCACACTGGGTGTCAAAAACGCCCTTTTTAAGGGTGTTTTTATTTTTTTTTTTTTTACCTCTAAATGCCCCTCCATATTAGCCTATGTGCCCTTGCCCACATAGGATTTTATAGGTGTTTCAAGGCAGAAGAAAATATCACTTGCATGTTTAAGATAGGAGCGCTCCAAAAGAAAAACATGCTGAACGTGCAGAAACGCATGTAAGTGTGTCTAGGTGTGTTCCGTGCTTGATCATTTATTCATATCAATAATTATTCTGGCCAATTAAATGAAAGCGCCTAAATACCTGATGCGCCTAAACATGTTTGAACGCTGGTTTTCTAATGCCAGAAGGAAAAAAGCCATTTAGAAGATCGGGGCAAACGCCCAGTGTGCATGGTGCCTTACTGTGAAACAACATGCTTCTTTGCAGTAGTGCAACACTTGAATTATGCACTACTTTTACCTCTGTCAATAGAGGTTTACTGGTTACAGGTGATATACTCTGCGTTTGATTTTGTCAAAGTAGCTGTTTAGCAAAACATGCTGATTTTGCTGATTGCTCCATAGAAAACGTGGCATTGCAAGCAAACAGGAATGTAAAATAAAGTGAAAAGAAGGTAAAGTAATTATTATTTTTAGCCAAACTACCTTCAGTAGAAACTAAAATAAGGGTTGCACCGATAACAATATTGATACCAGTATCGGTGCCAATACTAAGCATTTGCACGTGTAATACAAATACTTTGAAACTAAAACTGACACTTTTTTTACATATATGAAATGTAAAGTCACACCATTTTGTAGTGTTATTCTGCCATGCATTTTATATGTGGTTATATTTGAATACCAGTCAGTTTCTGATGCAGCAGCGTTTTTGTCTCTCGCTTTCACGTGTGTGCAGAGGAGATCAGGGGGGAGAAGTCTATCAGTAGCTGCCAGAGCGATATATATATATATATGTGTGTGTGTGAGCAGGGCATTTGTCTCAGAGAATAGGTGCAGGGACTTCCCACTCTAACTCCACCCTTTTTGCCCCCTATGCATCTCTGAGCACCGTCCCTTGGTTCCACCCCTACTCACCTCCCAGTGCCACCCCTGTAAGACAATGGACCCCCCAGAACAAAATACCACCCCAGCAACATTAGACCCTCTATAGCAACAACATCTCCCAGCAGTCAGCAATAATAGACCCTCCAGCAGCCAGCAACAGCAGACCTCTCCCTCAGTAGATCCCTCTCAGCAACAATTGACCCTCAGAAACATGGGACCCCCCAACAATAGATCCCCATGCAAAAAAAAGATCCACTCCAGTGACAGATCCCCCAACATCAACAGACCTTCCAGCACATCCCAGCACCCCTTCCCATTACATACAGTTCATTCAGTGCTGGAGGTGCCGGAACTGCGTTTCCCCATGTTTCCGCTGAAAAAAAGCCCTGTATATGAGATATACAACATTTTACTTCTGATACAGTAAGTATAATATAATTTAATTAATATATCTATTCCTAGGTAACTCTGCTAGTCCGGAAAATTACATTCCAGTTCTTAGATGCACTTCATTTTATTTAATCTGAAGGGAAAGTTAAAATCCATCAGAAAGTTTTATAAACTTTCTCGCAGCTCAAACTTTTTAAATCCTTAATGATTACTGTGATGGGTAGACTGACTGTCACCTAGTTTGGATTCTGACTCAGGTCAATTAAAGTGTAAGTTTCAGCAAAGATATGCAAGTCAGCAAGAGAGCAGCTGACAAATTCATATTGCCTTTCTCCATTAGGGTTTTCGGGAGCCTTTAGTAATGCTCGCAGTCGCTTTCACTCGCTGGTGATGTGGACAATGGGAACGGGCCAGGAGCCAAACCACAAATTGCTTGTTCTAATCCAGAACTGAAGTGAAGAACAGAGGGGTTATCTCACACTGCATTTAAAATGTGGCCTAAATATTGCTGCTTTGTCTGAGAGATAATTGGACACGATGAACTGCAACTCTTTACAGGTTTACTGTAGAATGTTCAGAAAAAAAAAATAGCTGTAACCATTGACCCTGAGAAAACAAAACGTGATAAAGAAAATTTGATTGATGTCTCTATAGAAAACACTTTGTAGTAGTTTTAAGAGACTATGAGTTTTATCATTGATGTCCTTTTATATTTTTAAGCTTGTTAGTTTACAAAGGTACCGAGGATGGTGAGAAATTATGAAATCAGATCTGTTAATACTTACATAGTTAAATAGTTAGTTCGGTTGAAAAAAGACACAAGTCCATCCAGCTCAACCAATAAAAAGGAAAAAAAACAATTATACAATTCCATACACACAACCCTATACCCACAGTTGATCCAGGGGAAGGCAAAAAAATCCAATTCACTCCAGCTGTATACTGTATATACACTATACTGCCGAAAGCATTGGGACACTCCTCCAAATCATTGGACTCCATGACCACAGGTATATAAAATCAAGCATTTAGGCATGCAGACTGCTTCTACAAATATTTGTGAAAGAATGAGTCGCTCTCAGGAGCTCAATGAATTCAAGCGTGGTACTGTGATAGGTTGCCACCTGTGCAAAAGGTCCATCTATGAAATTTCCTTGCTACTAAATATTCCACAGTCAACTGTTAGTGGTATTATAGCAAAGTGGAGCAACTGAAAACAACAGTGACTCAGCCACAAAGTGACAGGCCATGTATAATGACAGAGTGGGGTCTGTGCATGCTAAAGCGCACAGTGCACGGAAGCCGCCAACTGTCTGCAGAGTCAATATCTAAAGACCTCCAAACTTTGTGTGGCCTTCAGATTAGCACAACAACAGCGTGTAGAGAGCTTCATTGAATCGGTTTCCCTGGCCGAACAGCTGCATCCAAGCCTTACATCACCAAATGCAATCCAAAGTGTTGGATGCAGTGGCTTAAAGAAACCCACCACTGGACTCTAGAGCAGTGCAGATGTGTTTTCTAGAGCAGTGGTCTCCAAACTGTGGAGGGCCAGATGCGGCCCTTTGCTAGCTTTTATATTGCCCCTGGGGCAATATTTCATCTACTGCTACCAACAATGGAGCATAATTATTTCCACTGACACCAATGAAGGGACACAATTCCTCCCAACGACACCAAAAATGGGCCACAGTTCCTCACAATGACATCAAATATGGGGCCCAATTTCACCAATCATAGGGCACAATTCCTCCTAATGACACCAATAATGAACCACAGTTTCTCACAATGACACCAACAATGGAGTACCATTCCTCCCACTGACACCAAAGAAGGGGCATGGTCTATTCTCACTGACATCAGGACCTTTTCTACTCCCAATAGCCACAGTCCAGCCCCCTAAAGTCTATAGGGCAGTACACTGACCCTTTCTTTAGAAAGTTTGGAGACCTCTGTTCTAGAGTGACTAATCACACTTCTTTATCTGGTAATTCGATGGACGTGTCTGGGTTTGGCAGTTGCCAGGAGAATAGTACCAGCCTGACTTCATTGTGCCAAGTCTAAAGTGAGGTGGAGGGGGATTATGGTGTGGGGTTGTTTTTGAGGGATTGGGCTTGGACCCTTAGTTCCAGTGAAGGGAACTCTTAAGGCGTCAGCATACAAGGACATTTTGGACAATTTCATGCTCCCAACTTTGTTGGAACAGGTTGTGTCCCCTTCCTGTGTCAACATGACTGCGCACCAGTACACAAAGCAAGTTCCAAAAAAATATGGATGAGCGAGTTTGGGGTGGAGGAACTTGACTGGCCTGCACAGAGTCCTGACTTCGACCAGACAGAACACCTTTGGGATGAATTAGAACAGAGACTGAGAGCCAAGCCTTCTCGTCCGAAACCAGTGCCTGCGCTTCTGGAAGAATGGTCAAACATTCCCATAGACACACTCTTAAACCTTGTGGACAGCCTTCCCAGAAGAGTTGAAGCTGTTATAGCTGCAAAGGGTGGGCCAACAATATTGAACCCTACGGACTAAGACTGGGATGCCATTAAAGTTCATATGCATGTAAAGGCAGGCATCCCAATATTTTTGGCAATATAGGATATCTAATGGGCCATCGAGAGCAACTGCTCAGATTTTCACATTTTTTATAACTTTTCAAATAGATAGCCCCCTAATTCCCCCTAGATACCTTCAATGCCTGATTAAATGTTCCCATGATTGTACTTGCTATCCAAGGGGTTGATTTACTAATGGCAAATACACTGTGCACTATAAAAAAGCGGTTTCTGAAAAACGGAGCTGTGAAGGTGTGAGTCTTTCTCTCACCGGGTGGGTGAGGGATGTGATGAAGGGTGTATGGGGGGCAGAGGTAGTGGAAGTCTCTCTCGCCTGGGGGTTGTTAGTGGAAGCCTCTCCTAACCCGAGGGGTGGGCATTTTTGGTGGGTGTTAGTGGAAAACTCTCTTAGCCAGGGGGTGGTGGTGTTGATCAGTATCAGGCTCTCTCATCGGGGGGTGGTGTATGTGGAAGGCGGCTGATTGGCTGATTTTTGTGTTGCCTAGGGCAGCGTAAAATCTAAATACACCACTGCTTAGGGTGACCGCGCAGCTCCTCCTTTATTACAGTATCAGGAGTGTGTTGACACCTCAAACAGGAAGTATGTTACTAGCAGGTTCACCAGGTGATAATAAAGAAGAAATAACCTGAAAAATACAAAAAGCACCCATCTAAGGATTGATAGCCTGCAATAAATAACATTTTGGTTCTTGGATTTAGATACGCTTTAACCACTTCTGTACCTCTGTACATTTTTGAATGGCAAAGTGGTGGACACTTCTTTCAGCAGTGTTGTTAAATGTTCCTTAAGTACACTTATTTCAGCAGTGTTGTTAAGTAACTAGGGCTGTATGTTGATGCATTTCACACAAATATGTGCTTATTCATAGCCATGAATAAGCACACATTTGTGTGAAACGCATCAGCGTTCAGCTTGTTTGTCCTTGTACCATTCTTCTGACTATGGACCATTAAATATTTTCTACCTGAAACAGGTCCTGCAGTGGTGTGCAACCATTTCCACCCTATTTTTGTTACTAGCTCTAACTATGTAATAAATAGGTCAGATTTTCATTAAATGGCCAGACAAATGAAATGACATGACAAATGCCATTTTAATTTTGGTACGTTTGGTTAATTTTCCATATTTAGATAGAAGTATCTCTTTAATGTGTTTGTAAACCCAAAGTAAAAAAAAAAAAAGACATACAATACAGTCTCCCAAGTAAGGAGCACAGACCAAAACCAGATGTCACGTTGACAGCTCTCTCCATTGCTGCTCAGCATTTGCTGTCAATTTGTTCCTCAATTAGGAGAGTTCAATACTGGTTCTAATATAGATCTGTGAAGGCAATGTTTTTTTCTAAGGTCATCCAAGTATTATCCTGTCTCAAGCCTTGAAAAAGGGGTAATGGTGTTGCCTCCAAAACATGTTAGCTGTTTTTATACAACTTTTTTTGACCAACAATCAAATTTATCTTGGACTGCTTCACCTGGTTTTGGTCTGGTGCTCTTTCTGTATTTCCATGGTTTGAGTTACTGCTGGGTGCTCTTTAACACCTTCCCATCCGGCCCATGTATATAAACGGCCAGACGGGAGCAGTGCAGGGGCGGGTGGCCGTTTATAAATGTCCTCCCCGCTTGTTCGCGCTCTCTGGGAGTGCGCAGCACCGCGATCTGGTACCCGCTGTGTCCTCAGGACACAGCAGAACACCTATCATTGTACGGGACCTCTGTGTGAGGTCACAATCATGGGATCACTGATTGGCCAATCAGTGACCACATAAAGAGTAGTAAGCAAGATGTCACTTCTGACATCATTGCTTACTACGTGTGAAATCTGTGAATAATCTCAGAGATCACATGATACAAGGCTATTCACAACAGCCTTGTACCATGTGACAAGCTGTGACCAATCAGAGCTCACACAGTACTTCTGAATGGCTGCAAGAATGCAGCCAGAGAGGTGAAATTATTGCTTTTACAGCCTTTTTGGGTGTAAAAGCAATCAGTATAAAAAAAAAAAAAATCTTCATCACCCCCCACAAGTAGTACAGTGTCACTACGGTGACACTGTACTGCTAGGGTGACAGCATGTAAAAAAAAACATAAATAATATAAAAAATAAAATAAAAATGTAAAAAAATATTTAGAAAAATTATAATTTTTGGTTATAAAACTAATTTGGGTTCTTTTTGCTCAGAGCTCACACAGTACTTCTGAATGGCTGCAAGAATGCAGCCAGAGAGGTGAAATTATTGGTTTTACAGCCTTTTTGGGTGTAAAAGCAATCAGTGTAAAAACAAAAAAAAAAATCTTCATCACTCCCCACAAGTAGTACAGTGTCACTATGGTGACACTGTCCTGCTAGGGTGACAGCATGTAAAAAAAAACATAAATAATAATATAAAAAATTAAATAAAAATGTAAAAACAAATTTAGAAAAATTATAATTTTTGGTTCTAAAACTAATTTGGGTTCTTTTTGTTTTTACTAAAAAGATAACTGAATAAATTTTATTTATTTGCAAAATGTTATAAGAAAAACACTTTTTCAAAATATTTTCATTTATATAGCAAAAAAAAAAAAAAATCCCAGTGGTGAATAAATACCACCAAAATAAAGTTTTATCTGTCGCAAAAAAATGCTAAAAAATTCATATGGGTACAGTATTGCATGACAGCGCAATTGTCATTCAAAGTGTGATGGCGCTGAAAGCTGAAAATTGGCCTGGACAGGAAGGGGGTATCAGTGTCCGGACGTGAAGTGGTTAAAGAAAGCTTTACTGCATGGGAGCTTGCTCTCCAGAGTTATTGAGCTCTTCTGACTACACATGCAAGTCAAAAAGTTTCCAGCACCTTTTTGAGTGTGTAAAATGTAATAACAGTGTGTGTCTATTGTATATACTTTGCATTTAAATGAAAACCCGTTGATCCTGCCAGCGTCTCACGCCTTCTGCTTCAACAATCTGCAGGCTCATTTAGCCTCTGCAACGTCACCACTGCATTGCACATGTATCAGATCTGTATAATAAAAATGATAGAACCACCGTCAATCAGGTTGCCTATGTCACATGCATTGCCACCTCCTGGGGCAGATCTGAACACTTGCTCCTTCACAGAACCTTGCTGTCATTTGTGTCACAGCAGTCTTGTAAAGCTGATTGTTATTAGGCTCCTCCCACAGTGATTACAAAACGGAGGACAGATAGCAGCCCGTTGACCACTAACAAATCTTTGAAAAATAGGTATTTTCTACCAAATCTGTGATGTATCTTTTATCACAACGGTTGAAGGAAGGCATATAACGAGCGTCAGGCTTTGAGTTTACATGCACTTTAAGTAATATTTTCCCATTTGAGAAAGTTTCCTGCGACACAATCACACTGCATAAATAAAAGGTTTTTGATAAGAATTCAGTTAGCAGTTCGTAGGAAACTGGGATTTCCGTTGCCTTAACCGAATATTTCCTGCTGATGCCTTACTTTTCCACTTGCCTGTCTTGAGATAAGCCCCAGGTCATGCTAATTTAAACCCTATCATTCCTGACAGAGGAAGTCACGATTAATTAGTATTAACAAGAAATTTTGAATATTCTGCCCAAACATATTAATTGTAAAGTGTATTAATTATTTAAGTCTCCCGGGGGACTCCTTGCTAGAATCCTACTGAGAAAAAAATGGATGAAATCATATACATGATAATGTGATGTGCTTTAATAAATACATGTAAGGGCTCCATTTTTAACCTCAGACGGCCAGACAAATTTAGCAACCCTTCCCTTTTTTAACATGTTTTACAAACTCTTTTACAAAATTAAAGACCCCCACAAACCATACATTTTCTGAAAGCACAGGGCTGGTAGAACAAAAAGATGGTGCTCTTGATTTTTTTAGGTTCTGTGACAGTTGCACAAATGTTTATCAAATGATATTTGAGCTGAAAAAATAAATACTAACATCATCATTATTAGCACAACTAAACACATTTTTTAGATACAAAATCTTATAGAGAATACTATATAGTTAATAATAACAAATATTTTTAAAATGTATTATTGTGCCTTTACACTAAAAATCTGGTGGTTGGCCTCACACCTATGCCTGTTGTAATGCCTAGTCTGCTGTGCCGTGGGTATGCTGTGTATTGCAATAAAATTAAGCAGGTATACACTTTACTGCAGCGCAACGCTTTGAAGCGTGCTACCCCACGTACAGCTGAATTAAAATGTGATTTTAAAAAAGTAAAAAAAAAGAAAAAAACAAAAAACAATGAAGCATTGTTATGCACTGTAACAATGTATGGCAGTGCATATGCACAAGACACAGCAGCGCATGTGTTATGCGCACAATACAGAACAGCAGTTATCAATTATATAAATGATGCTTACAGTGTTTCTAAACCCACAATAGTAAAATCAGTCTGTATATTCAGCAAAGCATGCTTGTTATACTCACTGTGGAACCTAAGGGGTTAATCCTCTGCATTGTGTAAAAAGGCTGTTTGATCCTGTCTTCTCTGATCCTCCCCTTCTTTTATTGTTCCCAATCCATCTGCTGATAGTACAGAGCTCTAGGAGTCACTCTGCACATGCTCAGTTTAGTGTATATTGCTATAGAGGTTTTTCTTTTCTTTGGGAAGGTGCATGTGATTAGCACAGGGCCAATCAGCGCTGTCCAGACAGAGGGTCGGGGTCATGCAGCCTCATAGGACAGTCAGCAGAATTAAATTTCTTCCTATAACTAGAGCTCTGCTGGACACTGATAGAAGTCACAAGACTGCTATATACTGCTGATGAGAAAAGGTGTTTAGCAAGTTTATATTTACTAAAATAATTGCATTTCCGTGTTCTCTGTACTGTGGTAGACTGGATATAATGAATGCAGGGTCCTAGGCAGGGGAGGACTGACCATTTGGAAACTGGGGCACTGTCCGAGGGCCAGGGGTCAGTAGGGGGCCCCATGAGATGCCCCTGGTACCTTTTTCATAGGCTTTTTTGAGTTTGGGCAAGGACACAGGGACCCCATGATCCCCTATTGCCTGGGGGCCCCATGAGTTGTCAGTCCGCCCCTGGTCCTGGGTTTAGTAACACTTTAATAGCACATGAGTATATTACTTTAATTTTCCCTTGGAGATACATTACAATACCTTTTTTTTCTTGGCGGAAATGTGTTTTCTGTTCTTGCACTCCATTGCTCTATGCTTTGAAAAATCAAAGAAGCCAGGAAAGTTGTCAGCTGAACAGTGCCTACATCCAACCAGATTTAGCCATAGTTCAGGTATTCTGACAGCTGCAGTTAACACTTGTGTCAAGTGCTTGAGCTGAACACAAGGAAAAGGCGCACTGTCTGCCACACCTAATAAACTGTGTACTGGCACTAGACAGGCCAGGAAGTAGTTACAGATTTCTGCAACAAGACAAGGTCCTGGGTCAGAAATACTGATCCATTTAAAGCTAAACTCCAGCAAACAGCTAGATACAGATTACATATTGGAGAGCTGCTTTACCTGCCAAAGGATTCTTATTCCTATATCCCTTTCCACTTATTCCTGAGATTTACATCTCAGCTTTGCTAGACCAGACATCCCCTCTTTTTGCAACTAGGTCTTGTTCCTCCCTTGGCCAGTGATTGGGCAGTGAAGAGTAGCAGCAGATTGATGAGCTCATGCTCACATGTTGACCTGTTATCATCATGCTTGGGATGCATGCAGAATAAATGCCATCGCACCACACCGATGCACTACCGAAGTGCAACGGTGTAACCGGCCCTAAGAAAAATACTTAGAAGTATATTTTAAATAAAGTTGCAAAGCAATTAGCCCAGTGGAAGTGTACGTACATTCGTTCTGTGTGAAAGAGACAAATAAAAAATGTTATTAAACTATTTCCTGTGCTGGTCAAATGCTTTTCATTGATCTAAAATGGAAAATATTGCATTTGTCCCTTAGATGGCGCTATAGGGATTTGAAAGCCCTAGCAATTATTTTCATTTATTTACTCCCTTTCGACCTGCTAATTATGCTATTGAAAGAGCTGTTCAATATATCTGTTGATTTTCCCAGAAATCTTGTGAGCTGACTGACGGGGGGAGCAGGAGTTCTGTGCTCCTTGCAATCCATCAGAAATGAAGGGGGCAGGGTTGACACCATGTGCTTAACCACTTAAGAGCTGTGATTCTGCATTTCCAGGTAGGGGGTGCATGCCATCCTACCAACGCCGCTGGATGTGTCAATCATCAGGTCCCAGCCAGCGATTCCCAGCCGGGACTCGGTGATCGTCAGCAGAGCTGAGAGGGGAGAGATCTCTGCATAAACAACACAGATCTGTCTCCTGTGAGAATGGGCATGCTGCTTTGTATCTCTCTGCACAGCAGAGAGATACAAAGCAGCATATCTTCCCAATAAAACAGCACACTCTTAACCCTTTGATCGCACCAGGTATTAACCTCTTCCTGCCCAGTGTCATTAGTTCAATGTCAGTGCTTTTTAGTTAGTTAGCCAGTTCCCACCCCAGTGTCAGAATGCCTGTCGCAGTCCTGCAATAAGTCACTGATCGCCGCCATTACTAGTATAAAAAAAAAATAAAATTCCAGTATATATACCGACATTTGTAGACGTTATAACAATTAATATATATTTACTGGGATTTGTTTTAGCAAAGACATATAGCAGAATACAGTTTGGCCTAAATTTATGACAAAATTTAATTTTTAAATTTTGTATTGGATATGTTTTATAGCAAAAAAATAAAAAATATGGTTTTTGTTTTCAAAATTGTTGGTCTTTTTTCTTGTTTATAATGCTAAAAAAAACAAAAACAAACAAACAACACACAGGCGATCAAATGCCACCAAAAGAAAGTTCTATTTGTGGGGAAAAGGACATAAATTTCATTTGGGTGTAGTATAGCATGACCACGCAATTATCAGTTAAAGAAACGCAACGCTGTATCGCAAAAAATGACCTGGTCAGGAAGGGGGGTAAATCTTCTGGAGGGCAAGTGGTTAAGAATTCAGAGCTGTGCTGTCAAGTCAAAGAGAAAGGTAGGGGCACACTATATTCCTGGCACATCAATAGTTCTTTTTCTGTACATGAAGCATGTTTAAAGGGATACAACATGGGGAACTGTGAATGTGTTCCAGGGATTTACTAAGTAAGTTTCATTTTGTCTTTGAGGATGTCTGTGACATCCTGTTACATCTTATACTCTGAAACATACTGTTCTTAAATAGGGAATTTGCTTCATGAAATATTTAGAAATTCTAAATGCAAATTTTGCAAAGCTACAGTTAAGAGCTTCAATATAGAATGTAATGGTATTAGTACTGTATTCTACTTGTTCTCTGCTAATGCACACTTCTACTTTTGGAGTAAACGTATGCATTATAGTTCTCTAAAAAGTACAGTAGTGCATTGTAGCATTCTTCAATGCAGGTGTGTTGCCCTAGTGCATTGGGGTGCCATTCAAAATTAATGGCAACCCAATGCGGCAACACTTGTGAATGCAGCAGAAAGCCGGACAACCAGCCTGACAGCCAGTAATTCCTGAGAAGTGTCAGCAATACCTAGATAATATCTAGCAATACCTAGACATACTTTGGCCATCTCTTTCAGAAGCCTTTCCTTCTGGCCACGGAGTTTTGGCAGGAAAAAAAGCTGGACGCTTGTGAATGCATGTAACACGTTTAGGTGAGTTTAGGCATGTCAAGCGATTGGGCGTTGATTAATTTCATTGTCCAGAATAATAATTTATTCTGGCCATTGAAATGAATTAATGCTCAAGTGCTGAATGTGTCTAGTGGTAATATGCATTTAGCCAGGTTTGCGCATTTTTAGGAAGCATTTTTTTCTGCCAAAATGCCGCTGGATACATTGGCAGTGGGTTTTTTTCCTGCCTCTAAACGCCTAAGTGTGCATGGACACATAGGCTAACATGGAGGGGTGTTTAAAGGTAACAAAAAAAACCCGCCACGTGCCCCTAAGAGCAGTGTCCAGTGTGCATGAGGCCTTATTTGTAGCATTGCTTTGCCAGGTGATCTTTGACAAATGATAGTGATAATCATGTAAACCCATAAAATAAACTGAGTCTACATCAGTGTTTCCCAACCTTTTTTCAGTCAAGGCACCCTTTAAAACTATGGACAGTCCCGAGGCACCCTTTAAAACTACGGACAGTCCCGAGGCACCCTTTAAAACTACGGACAGTCCCGAGGCACCCTTTAAAACTACGGACAGTCCCGAGGCACCCTTTAAAACTACGGACAGTCCCGAGGCACCCTTTAAAACTACGGACAGTCCCGAGGCACCCTTTTAAACTACGGACAGTCCCGAGGCACCCTTTAAAACTACGGACAGTCCCGAGGCACCCTTTAAAACTACGGACAGTCCCGAGGCACCCTTTAAAACTACGGACAGTCCCGAGGCACCCTTTAAAACTACGGACAGTCCCGAGGCACCCTTTTAAACTACGGACAGTCCCGAGGCACCCTTTTAAACTACGGACAGTCTCGAGGCACCCTTTTAAACTACGGACAGTCCCGAGGCACCCTTTTAAACTACGGACAGTCCCGAGGCACCCTTTTAAACTATGGACAGTCCCGAGGCACCCTTTAAAACTATGGACAGTCCCAAGGCACCCTTTAAAACTATGGACAGTCCCAAGGCACCCTTTAAAATTATGGACAGTCTTAAGGCACCCCATTCTAAAATGTGAAGAACTATTCTAAAAGCTTTATATAACGCAGCAACATCCACACATGTAGGACATCCAACGCTAGAGGTGATTTATTCTTCTAAAGCACATACACCTTTGCACACTAATACTGACTAGTATTCCCATGTTTCTCTTCTACCTCAGTTTTTCTCCATCACTGAGCTAATGTGACCCCAGCACTGAAGGAGAGAGACAGGGGAGGGGCAAACTAGCATGCTGTGCAGGCAGCTGACATCCTCCTTATCAACTGATGATGTTATTGGTTGTCAGGATGCCGGCGGCTAAAAGGTCATAATTGTGCACAATGACACCTGTGGCTTTGTGTAACTAAAATGCAGGCTTGTTCCACCCGCTGGCTTGTATACAAGTTTTGGGCAATTTTTAGACATTTTGCCAAGGCACCCCTGAAGAAACCTCAAGGCACCCCAGGCTGCCTGGGCACCCTGGTTGAGAAAGGCTGGTCTACATACACCCTGATGTTACAGGGAACTTCTCATTAGGGTGGTGGTCCAATATTCCTAATACTTAATGGTGCCTTACTCAGGAATATGAATTTTGGCTCAGGAATTGTATACTAGCTCCAGCTATGTATTATTAAACACCATCTGTATCGGGCACAGCCATTCACCTTCATAATTAATTAGAGTGTATATCTGCATTACCTTTTATAGGGATCAATGAATGAGATGACTGTGTGATGACTTATTCACTTAGTAATGGAAATATCCAACTTCTTCCATTAAAGAGATGATCTACTATGTGCACAATGGACACACAGAACACCGTTCGAGAGCGAGCTTGCACAAGTGCACAAGGTGGGGGAGAAAGAGCCAGGAGCCAGCAGGAGTACCCCAGAAGAAAAGGATCAAGGCTGCTCTGCACAGAGCAGGTAAGTATAACATGTTTGTGATTAAAAAAAAATAAAACCTGTAGGTTTACAGTCCATTTAAAGTGGAGTTCCGGTTACATTGAAAAAAAATAAGTCAGCAGCTACAAAAACTGTAGCTGCTGAGTTTTAAAAAACAGCCACTTACCTGTCCCTTAGTCCCACGATGTCCTCCCCACAGCCCGTTTCACTGGCCGTCCAGTGTTCCCAACACCAGCATCTTCAGTGTGGGCACCCAGCTGTGACAGCTTGCGGCTTCACAACCGGTGCCCACTGTGCATGCACGAGTAGCGCGGTGCGTTCTGAATGGTCCCATAATCTTCTGGGACCTGTCACATATCACAGAAGACTGCAAGGACGGGGGGGGGGGGGAGGAAAACATCTGTTTCTAATCGCTTAGGCGATCATAGCTGAAGTGGGAGCGGGTACCTGTCAATTTTGGATACCCGCTCCCCCAAGGTGCCAGTCCTTAATGGGGATCGGGGGACCAGTCATTAAAGCGGAACTTCCCCTTTTAGGTGGAGCTCCCCTTAAGTTGTTCCCCTTTCATGGGTCTTGTGTATTATTTAACTATCAAAAATGTAAAGTGTTATACTAAACTAAACCTTTCATCCAAACCTTAAATTGCATTTGTCATATTCAAAAGTCAATACAAAGGAAAAACAGTGGAGAAAAAAAAAACACTGTGATGATAATGAGGTCTGACGAACCCTAAACTGTGTGTATAGGGAAATTGTACTGAACACAGTGCCACTCTAATTTCTCAAAAAATGCACAAAATAGACATCTTACATGTTACAGGAGGGGAAGATGACGTCATGATCCACCTTGATCTAATCAGAGTATATTCTTAAAAAAAAAAAAAAAAGGAAACAAGGCATCCTATAAATGGTGGAGGTGCTGAGCAAGCAAGTCCCACGATTTCAGTGTACAGAGGGGAAGCCACTTGAGCAGGAAGCAGAAACTATAACTGTATGTAGTGTGGGCAACTATAGTCGATTTCAGCATACCCAGTGGCCCTCCAGACAAAAGATTTGGATAATTATCATGATAAACTGGACCAATGTAAGCTGGCAAAAAAAGACAATTCCTGGAGTTTTGTTTTAGAACACGATTAAACAGTGATATCATAAACCTCTATTAGCAGACACTTCAAAAGACCTCTAATGCAGACTTGTTGTAAACTGCCATGACATAAATAGTTTGGCAGAGCAGTTTAAAACAATACATATCCTAAGTCTGTTTTATTTCTTGAACTACCACAGAAAACTCTTTCCATATTCCACAATTCCTGCTGTAACCGAGTTACCCCTCAGAACAAGTGGCTACACAAATCAGCTAGACACCAAACACGCCTATGCTACAAGGTCCAAGGTCTTCTTCTTCCATTAGACATCCTAAGTAGGATGTACAAATTATTTGCATAATATTTGGTGTCTAATAAATTATAATTTCAATCTGCAAAATATGTTGGTTGTCAGATAGTTGTCAGATGAAAATATAGATGCATTTAGAATAGTTGGCACGTTCACACTAGCTTTGTCAGCAGGTATCAGACAGGCGTTTGGGAAGCGTTTTAATGCTTTTCACACGCCTATGAAAATTCTGCACATGGCAGCACACAGCGCTGTTCACATGGAAGCGTTAGCGTCGCGTCGGGGCAAAACTGATGCCTCGGTTGAGTCAGGAGGAGTTGAAGCCTCCCATTCAAGTCTATGGTGCCGCTCCACAAATGCCTGGTGGGTGTTTGCGGTGCGGTTGCGGCACAGTTGCGTGGCATTTGCGGAGCGTTAATACCATTTAACTTCATTATAGGAGTTTGTGGTGCGGTTTTAATGCTTGGCAAACGCCTATCAACTGCCTCAGAACCGCACATAGGGCGTTTTGAGAGCATTTGAGGAGCGTTAAAAACGCTTCCCAAACACCTGTCTAATGCCTGTCAAACGCTATAGGGGAGTTTGGCAAGAGTTAGAAATAAAGTCAAGTGTGAACGAACCCTAAGAGTGTGTGAGTGTGAGAGTGCTGAGCATAATGGCATACTCCAACACACCAATCAACACATCACTCAGACCCTTTGATTGGGCATTATTCGATTTGTGACACCCTCTCCATGGACAACAAAATATTTTTGCATTTAGCATTGACAGCTTTTATTTGACATCCAAACTACCATGGATACTGAGAGACACGTTTCTGGGGACTTGCTCTGCAAGCAAATTAGACTCTGCACAGAACTAGACAAACTTTACATGTTTTTTTCATTTTAGTACTGGTTATGTTACTGTTGCTATTGTTTGATTTTGTAATTTATTTTCTGTAAATATTTCCTGCAATTTTTATTAAAATGATATTGAAAAAATAAAAGTGGTTGTAAACCTTTTGCAAGAAATAAGAACAAAGCATATCCCTCTATAATGTGTACTTGTCCCAATCCAGAGCACTAGATGTCATTTCCCACTGCTGCCTCATTCCTCTGCTATCAGCATGAGTCACTTCTGAAATGTTTTCCTGACACCAAGAGGTAAAAAGGTGACAGGGGAGGGAGCTCCAGCACATAGCCTTCGATTGACAGCCTCAGCTCTGTTACTGTGTTGTGTGTGAAAGTGGTGTGTCCTGTCCCTCAAATCAGCTCTCAGCTTTTCTCACTAAGCTTTGCAGAGTGTACACCAACTCCCTGCCCCCACTTTCTAAACATTCAGACAAGCTGTATAAATTGTGCACTTTGAACAGATGTTGAGAAGAGAATACTTCAGATAAAAAGGTACAACTTATGAAGGAGGATTTGCTTGTGTATCACTTGATTTATGTAAGAGTGTCACGGTCAGGGGTCAAGCTCAGAGACCAGTAGTTATAGCAGTAGAGAGGTTCCCACTGACTAGCTGGATAAGTACACAAGCAGGTCACCCTTGTGGATAACACGGGTTCACCCGAGGTGCAGGGTCTAAGCACTAAGCGGCATTCACCAGAGCTCCGGATGGTGGAGAATGGTTTTGCTGTGTGTTAGTACCAGGTCGTAGTCCTCAGGATTGCCTCATCAGGGATTGTGCAAGTCGGGGTCCAGTAGCAGATATAGCAAGTAGGCATCAAGCAGAAGCATAGTCAGTAAACATGCCAAAGATTGGTAACAAGTGGTTAAAGTTTGGGATAAAATGGAAGCAAAGTCAGGGGACAAGCCAAAGTAAGGAGTAGAGTAGAGATCAGAACAGCTACAGGTATGCAAGAGCAAGATATCTGCTGGAGAGAGCACACTAATCTGGTAAACAGGCAGTGCAGAAGCATGGCTTAAATAGGAAGTTCAAGGGAGGAGAAAAAAGTTCAAGGTTGTCCTAAGAGGTCAGACAGGGTGCTGCCAAACAGAGCAGAGGTTCATGGGTTTATATCCCAGTCCTGAAAAAGTTTTTGCAGCCACTTTAAGTGGATTCTCTAATTAAAAATCTAAGATGTTGGCCTCTGCTAGGTGCTATCATATTGTAAACTCTGCTACTTTCCTGTCTGGGCGTGGCAGAGAGTGTTACAGAAATGTAAAGGTTAGAATATTTTTAAAGGTGAGAACTGCAACTGCAACTGGTACTTAGATTGATGTCCCAGACCAGGAAAATCTGTGTAATAAATCACATTCTGGTGTCTAGCAGTTTAAACTTTAGTGGGTTAAGCCAACCCTTTTTTTTATTTTTGATTGTGAAGTAATTCGTTGTAGTACACATACACAAGGGCATGATGTTTACCTACTACCTACCTACTTACTTTGTACTAAAAGGTGTCCTTTCCCCTCTAGGCACTTGTGCTTAACCTTTTATTTTTTACAAACAAAGTTTCCGTACAGTGGTTGTAAACCCTTACATATACCAAATGAAGTGACTGGCCTCAGGTGATACACAGAGATGAAAAAAAAAATCCTCCCATATAAGTTGTACCTGTTTATCTGCGGATTCCTTTCTCTACAAAGTGCAGAACTTATATAGCTTGTCTGAGCAGCCAGAAAATGTGGCAGGAAGCTGAAGTTACACTCTGCAGAGCTCAGTGAGGAGAGCTCTGAGAGTTGATTGGAGGGAAGGGAAGGGACACCCCCCCCCTTCACACAGCACATCAGAACAGAGCTGAGGGTGTCAATCACAGGCTGTGTGTTGAGCTCCCTCTCTTGTCACTTTTTTTCTCTTGGTGTCAAGAAAACATTTCAGAAGTAACTCATGCTAATAGCAGAAGAACAAAGCAGCAGACAGAAATGACACTTAGTGCTCTAGATTGAGACAAGTACACACTATAGAGGGATATGCTTTCTTTGTGTTTCTTGTGTGAGGTTTACAACCACATTTTTAGTCTCTGTGTTGATGGCCTTCAAAGGGCAAATGCAACATACTCTGCATTCCCATAGACCTTCATGGGAAGAAAAACAGTTTTGAAGAGAACAAAAGCCCAAATCATAAGCATAAAAATAAGAAATATTCCTTTTATTTATATATATATATAGTATCCTTAATGGTCACAGAAAAGTCACTTCAAATGTGCAGAAATTCCAATCTGTCTCTGAAGCCTTGGAAACTGGAAATCATTATTCACAATTCTGATGTTCAAACTGAATTCATCATTACAATTGGACACACGCTGTTGCATGTCAAAGCACTCTTTTTCTGGGACAGATCTCCTTAATGGGAAAACATGACACTTTAACATAATAATCTACATCGCTTCCTCGGATTTGTAAAGAAAGTAAAATGTGTAAAAATAGTATTCATGTGTAGCCTGAAATAGTAATACAGCAAGTAAAATCTGATCGAAGTTGGGGTTTCTGATGTGTAGGGTTGTGTTGGAGACACTACCTCCTAGTTCCCACACTTTTCTATATGGCCCATCACAATGATGGAGTGGCTCACTGGCCAACAATGTGCAAAGTCTCAGCAGCTTTTGGGGCTTGTTCGCCCCGGAACGTCGGAACATGTTCCTCCATGTTCCTGTGCATTGCCGAATGTTACTGTGAGGTCCAGTTTTGCCACCCATTCATGTGAATGGATTGCAAAACGCACTGGAAAGTGGAAAAAGTAGCGCAAGCACTACTTTTTCAGAATGCATTGCAGCAACTGCATTGTAATGTGGTACCATGCGATTTGCAGGCCGCAAAGGTGAGGCATTTGCGAGATGTGTTTGAGGGGTTTACAAATCATTGGCACCCGCATACATACAACACATCTTTCCTGCACCGCGTTTTGGGGTGAACCAGCCCTAAAGGGCAATGAGGTTGAAGTGTACCTCTGGATATAATGTTTCCAATCTTTTCAGTACAGGACCAACACTGCATATTTTACAATTATTCACGGGCCAATATTGTGCCTCTGAACGCCCCTCTATGTTAGTCTAGGTGTCCATGCACACATAGGCATTTACAGGTGTTTAGAAGAAGAAAGAAATCCCCAGTGCCAGCGAGTTCAGGAGAGGAACGTGTCCGCATAAAAAACCCCAATCGCACATAAACGCGTGTAAGCGTAAATAAAGGTTAGCTTGGGTCATTTATTTATTCCAATGGCCAGAATCTGACCAATGGAATGCACACCCCAGCGACTGGTGCGCCTAAATGTGTTGATAAAATACAGCTTTGGGCTTGTTTATAATGCTGCTTTTTCCTCACCTAGAGCAAGGCGTTCGGGGAAAGAAAACATCCAGTGTGCACGAGGCCTTATAAATGAATGATTCAAATTTATATAAATGAACACGCTTTAAGAAATAGTTTCACGCAGGGACGGACTGACCATTTGGAAACTCGGGCACTGTCCGAGGGCCCAGGGTCAGTAGGGGGCCCCATGAGATGCCCCTGGTACCTTTTTCACAGGCTTTTTTGAGTTTGGGCAAGGACACAGGGGCCCCATGATCCCCTATTGCCCGGGGGCCCCATGAGTTGTCAGTCCGCCCCTGGTTTCACATCAGAAGTTCCCCCTTTTGCATTAAAAGCCCACCCCCCCATCACATCACATGAGGGTCCCTCTTTCACATAAGAATCCCCACTCTTTCACCAGAGTCTTCCTTTCACATCAGAAGCCCCAACACATCAGTTTGCCCCTTTCACATTAGGGTCACCCCCCTCACATCAGAGTCAGCCCATCACACCGGGTTGAATAAAAGTTTGTAGTTGACTGGTTGTGGCCCACAAGCCATAGTTTGGGGACCCCTGTTCTAGATTACCCCATTCATCACCATTGATAATACATTCACGGTAATGGACTAATCATAAGGCATGGGAAGAGACAGGCCAAAGCTCACTGCACTAGAATACACCACCTGTTTCAGAAATGCTATACACCCAGGTTTGCTCTAAGATGAAAGCATGATATACAGTAATTCTGTATGCAAAGTGCCTCCTGAATACACTCCTACCAAGGCAAAGCAAGGAATCTCTAAACCCGCCACTGGCACCTCTAATATTTCATTACACTAAAGTGGATGTAAACCCTAATGTAATGGTATTTAGTTTTCTAAAGCACTGTACAACTTAAAACAACTGCCATGCTTTTTTTTTAAAGTGTTTACCATTTTTCCATACTTTGATGTTGATTTCTTGGAGCCTTCTTGCAGCTCCTGTGCACTCTAGGCATTTTTCAAGGTGGGTTTTGTTATTGTGACAATAGATTATAATAGCAAAATATGTGCTGGTACTGCCACCTCCAGCCCTCCTTGGAAGTCTGTGTGATATTTAAGGAACACAACAGGGAGACAGGGACAAAATCTTGCCACATTTTAAGAAATGCCTGAACAAGAGCTTTATGGCACGACCACATGTATATTTGTTAACCGTTTCCCCTCCAGGAATACTGCTACATGGCAGCAGGGGTGTGCAAAATCATGTATATATACGTGATTTTGCAGTTCCGACCATTTGTGGCCTCGGCTGTCGATCACCGGGTCCTGGCCAGTGATTAGTCGCTGGCACCCAGTGATATTCAAGTATCTCAGATAGGGGAGAGACCTGTATGTAAACAATACAGATCTCTCTCCTGTCAGCTCCTGCACATTGCATAGCAAAGCCATACAAAGCAGTGTGCTTACAGTGAAACACAGATACAGCCCATGTAGTAAAACAGCACACAGTTAACCCTTTGATCGCCCCACATGTTAACCCCTTTCTGCCCAGTGCCATTAGTACAGTGTCAGTGTTTTTTTATTAGCACTGATCACTGTATTGGTGTCACTGGGGATGTCAGTGACACCAAATCAGTTCCCTCCAGTGTAAGAATGCTTGCAGCAGTCCCGCTATAAGTTGGTGATCACCACTTTTACTCGCAAAAAAAATTCTAGTATCTTTACTGCCATTTGTAAACGCTATAACTTTCACGTAAACCAATTAATTTACACATATTATACATTTTGGCCGAAATTTATGATGAAATTTGATTTTTAAAATTTTTTTACTGGACATGTTTAATATCAAAAAGTCAAAAATATTGTTTTTTTGTCTCAAAATTGTTGGTGTTTTTTTTTTATAGCGCAAAAAATAAAACACACAAAAGTGATCAAATACCCCTGAAAGAAAGCTCTATTTGTGGGAAAAAAAGAACATAAATTTCATTGGAGTGCAGCGTTGCATGACCGCGCAATTCTCAGTTAAAGTAACGCAGAGCCGTATCGCAAAAAATGGCCTGGTCAGGAAGGAGGGTAAATCCTCTGGAGGGCAAGTGGTTAATGATCACTGCATATTTAAAACCAATGAAAATGTCTTTTGAAGTGGCATTAACCGTTTTAGTGATTGGGTTTACTTTAACGAGTAATTCCACTTTTGCAGATAAATTTTAAAAAAAACATTCCCCTGTGGGTGATCTATGTATAATGGAAGGGTTTAAACAAACTTTGTTGCAGATTCCTACCTCCTGTCATTCTGAAGAAATAGCTGTGACAGAAGTCACTTTGGCTGGGGGGCCCATGGAACCCAACTTATTTGGAGAGGTGGGGAGACCCCTGTCTCAGCTCCCCATATCCCTCTTATGGGTTGGTTCCGTTACAATAGCGGTTGTTAATCTGTGTCCATGTGCAAAGAGAATGTGAATGGGAGTGATTTTATCATTAGCAATCACCTGCTGCACTTGCTGGACACTAATGAGGAAAGTTTTAGGATCTGAATCCTTTTAGACGTAATTTCCCCTGGAGAGTATCTCACCAAAAATGGCATTTCTGTTGCTGGGGATGCCCAAAATTTGACTTTATGTTAGAGCAGACTTCTGGGAAATCGATGAGCCAATCATACAAACAAGAAATAACATTTCTGGGGAAGTTTTGTACACTAACTGGTTACAATATTGCATGTTACAGAAAATTACAGTGGCTGCAGATTGAAAAGGAAAGGGAATTTTTAATAGCATTCAATTACAATATGACTTGTTTTGCATCTGTATATGCTATATTATTTTTTGTATTTGCTATTTTTATCCCATGAAAGTGAAGTTACCCTTTAAACTGAGATGAGATAATCATTTGTGTGTAAATGTGTATACCTCCAGGGCTGCCATCCTTACCCTGAGCTTATTACCTATTAAATCATGGACCTGGTATTACTACATAGAGGCATACTACCTCTCTCAGAGGTCAATATAACCTAAGGTTGCACTTGCAATAGGCTCCATGCACAAGTTCAAAAAATGCTGTATAAAAATAGCGTATTTTACTAGAGTTTAGAAGCGTTTAGGAGCATTAGCGTTTTATTAGCATTTTTATAGTACATGTAGAAAAAAGCTTAATAGCGTTTAGGAGCATTTAGCGTTTTTTTTCTGCTGGAATAACGCTCCAAAAACCTCTATAAAACCCATTTTTTCTGCTCCTAGACACTGAAGCTCAAAAAATGCTAAGAGTCTAAAGTAATGTGCAAGGGCACATAGAATACCATTATTTAGCTTCTAGTAGCAGAAAAAAATGCTAATAGCAGCTTCTAGGAGCTTAAAAAACGATAGTGTGCATGGAGCCTTAATGTGTAAGTATGCATTGTGCTTAAAGTAAACTATGCCCACAACATTAAAATCAGTCTGTATATGCAGTAAAACATGCTTGTTATACTCACTGTGGAACCTAAGGGGTTAATCCTCTGCATTGTGTAAAAAGGCTGTTAGGTCCTGTCTTCTCTGATCCTCCCCTTCTTCCACAGTCCCCAATCCATTTGCTGCTAGTACTAGCAGAGAGCCCTTGGAGGCACTCTGCACATGCTTAGTTTGTGTGTATTGCTAGATAGTTTTTTTTTTTTTTGGGGGGAGGGGGAGGGTGCATGTGATCAGCACAGGGCCAATCAGCACTGTCCAGACAGAGGGTCAGGGGTCATGCAGCCTCATAGGACAGTCAGAGGAGAATGAAAACTCCTACAAGCTTTAACCAGTGCTAGGCCAGACACTGATAGAAGTCACAAGACTGCTATACAGTATACTGCTGATGTGAAAAGGTATTTTGCAGTTTTATATTTACTAAAATAATTACATTTTTTATTATTATTATACAGGATTTATATAGCGCCACCAGTTTGCTCAGCACTTTACAATATATGGGGAGACAATACAGCAACAATACAGTTCAATACAAGAGGGCTAGGAGGGCCCCGTTCCTTGGAGCTTACAATCTAAGAGGGAGGGGCTAGTGGTACAAAAGGTATTAACTGTGGGGGATGGACTGGTGGAGGAATAGAAGATTCCATCATTAGCTGAGAGGAGGATAGGCTTCCCTGTTTTGTGTACTGTGGGAGACCAGATATAGTGCATGCAGGGTCCTGTGTTTAGTAACACTTTAAACAGTGATAGAAAAAATAATTTTTAGATTTGTTTTTTTTAAAGGGGTTGTTTTTGCACGGGGAATGATTTCTAATCTGTTTTTAAGGTTGCAGAGGATGCCTGCGCTTAAAAAAAAAGCCATCAATGGCAGCTGCCATTTTCCACCCTCACAAATCTTCTTTAATTCCTGTACTGTACATAGTACATCTTTACTACTGTATATGAGAAAGACACAGATGTCAGAGATAAAGGGTACATTTAGTAGCCTATATTGCACAAGTACACTTTCTGTTTTTACAGTACTGAGCTGATTTAGATAACAGTATAGTGGAATGTTACATATACCTGAGATAATTGCTACAGACACAAAAGTGTTTATTACAGGAATAGATCTCCTGCTGCTAGGCCAGATCATTCTAACACAAGAGGTGCAAATGAGATGCTAAAAAATGAAGAGTGAAGCTGATTACAGTACCAGTAAAAACCATTGTTTTTAGGCCTTTTGGTGTTTATCCTCATTAACCAATAAATGCCCAAGAACAATAGAAGATACAGTTCAGCAAGAATCACTGTTAGAATAAAGTGAGTGTATGGGATCAACACTAATGGAGATCATTGAATCTTATAAAAAGTGGTTAACACTTTTCCCTTTGCAACCATATCACCTTCTTTTTTGGAATTTTTGTGTTTATTCTGTAGTTGTGCACTGTTTTTTAAGGTTCTTTGGTTTTCCTTAGCAATTCTAAAACTTTTTCCTTACTCAACAGTGCTACATCCCATGGAAGGAGCAATACATTTTACGTTCCTCTAGAAATGATGGGAACTATTTCTGGAAATAGCTGTTGGTGCTATATACGTTAAATGCAGTAGGTCAAGGTAAGATGCAGATGTAGTCTCTCTGCCAGCCTGGACTTTACAAATTGTCCAACAGTTCAATGCAAAGAATGCCTCTACATTTCTCAACTGGAGGCTATCAATGGTGAGGTGAGGTTTTCAATAAGTGTCTACAAGCCAGGCTGGACATAATCCATTGTGGAAAATGCCCAACACAGAATGTCCCACATTTCCCAACTGAAAGCTATCCATGGTAACGTGAGGTTTTCAGAAAGTGTATCCCAGGCAGACTGGATGTGATACATTGTGAAAAAGCTCAACACACACAATGCCCCCACATTTCCCAACTGGAAGCTATCAATGGTGAGGTGAGGTTTTCAAGAAGTGTCTCTCAGCCAGACTGGAGGTCGTCCATTGTGAAAAAGCCCAACACACAGAATGTCTCCACAATTCCCAACTGGAAGCTAGCAGCTGAGGCATTTGAGGTTTCCAGGGAGAGTCTTTCTGCCTGACTGGGCTTTATCCGTTGTCAAACAGCCCAACACAAAGAATGGCTCCATATTTTCCAAACAAAGAATATTAATGGTCACAAGTGAGGTTTTTATGAAAAAAAAGTATTTAAAGCCATGGGGTTGATTGAGCAGAGGGACATATACCTAATATGGGCTCATCAAGAGTGTCAATTATGCTCATCATTTCCACCTGCCTTCTCCATTCATAGAAGATGTACTATGGCTTCCATGAATGAAAAACAATGAATTGAAGATGAATTAAAAGGCACTCCTCCATTCAAAGAAGCAGTACTATAGTTTCTATGAATGGAAAAGGATCCATGAGTGGAGGAGGAGGGAGGTGGAATATGCTGGCATAGTTGACACTCTCAATGAGTGCATATGATATGTCCTTCTGCTTTATTAACCCCCACTTTGGACTTTGGTGGCAAGGGTAGAGGAAGAGGTTTCAACTACATCCACAGCCAGAAGCACAAGGGAAACATTGGATTTTCTGTATACAATGTTTCTTGTGAAGATTAAAATTTCCTTTTTTTACTAAACTTAGTCTTTAAAGTGTTACTAAACGCACAACAGTAAAATCAGTCTGTATATGCAGTAAAGCATGCTTGTTATACTTACTGTGGAACCGAAGAGCTTAATACTCCACACTGTGAAAAAGAATGTTTGATCCTGTCTTCTCTGATCCTCCCCTTCTTTTACTGTCCACCATCTATCTACTGAAAGAATAGAGCCTTGGAGGCAAGCTGCACATGCTCAGTTTGGTGTATATTACTAGAGAGCTTTCTTTTTTTTTTCTTGGGGGAGTGCATGTGATCAGCACAGGGCCAATCAGCACTGTCCAGACAGAGGTCCAGGGGTTATGCAGCCTTATAGGACAATCAGGGGAGAATAAAAAACTGCTCCTACAAGCTTCAACCATGGCTCTGCTGGACACTGATAGAAGTCAGAAGACTGCTTGAACCTCTGATGAGAAAAGGTATTTAGCAGTTTATATTTACTAAAATAATTGCATTTCCGTGTTCTGTGTACTGTGGAAGACCAGATATAGTGCTGGGTTTAGTAACACTTTAAGCAAGGGACTGGAACCCATATAATCTGTTCTGTTCTCTGATGGCTTCTTTTGCATACTGGGAACAGCATTATAATTAGCAATTTATTGTAATTACATTAAAGAGCAATTCTAGGCAGCAAGTGAAATCAATCACTAAACTATTAATTAGTCAGGAAATCTAGCAGCCAAAATAAAAAGTCCACTCTATTTTGCATTAAAGAAACTTGTCACAAACCTAGACCATTCAGTCTAAGCATATCATGAAAAATTGCCTTCAGCAGAAGTTAATCTCAGAGAAACAACCCCAACACTCTGAATAATGGCTACAAAACTCTTAGTGTACAGTTACTAATGTACAGAAACACATTTTCTGGAGACTGCCACAGTAGTAATAGATTTTCAGATTTTGATATTATATGGCTTTAGAAGTTATATGCAAATCTCACCATTTCCAGCAAACGTTTAGCTTGTTCCTGATTAAAGGAGACAGTGCAGTTATAGTACAGTTATACTACAGTTCCAGAGAAGAGGGTTGGAAGAGCTTGCAATCCCAAAGGCAGGGAAAGGGGGGGGGGGTGGAGGGAGAAAAAAAAAAGGTAATAACTGTGTGGAGGATGAGTTGGTGGGGAAAGTAAAATTAAATTTTTAGATAGATGAAGGGTAGGCTTCCCTATTTAGCTTCAAAGGATCACCTAAATGCAGGAAGAGTAAGAGAAGGCTGAAACGATTGAGGTTGGGAGCACCAAGGGATGGGAGAGGTTCTGGAGGTGATAAGAAAGCTTGAGAGCAGTCTTGAGAGGAGTAAATAGCATGGATTTGGTGATATTTCAAGACAAGATTGGTTATGTAGCCTAGGGCAGAGTTCTGAATGACTTTGTATGTTGTTCATAGCCTTTTAAATTCTTTATACATTATTTGCTTGGTGAATAGAAGCCAATGGAGAGATTGGTAGGGAAGGGTAGCAGGCCCTGAATGGGTTGGTAAGGTGAGTTTGGTGGCAGAATTCATGATAGACCAAAGGGGGTTAGTTGATCCTTAGGCACTGGTATATCTGTGAATGGATGCAAATCTCACAATACTTCCTGTACTGTATATATATATTATATATATATATATATATATATATATATATATATATATATATATATATTAAATGCATATGAGGGTGAAGTATTTAACAAAGAGTGTAAAACTGTAAAACTGACTAATATTTTTAGTCACTGTGTATCCTTTGCATATCTTTTGTGTTTACTATATGCATGTATTGGTGGCTATTATCCAGGGGTCCCCAAACTTTTTAAACTAAGGGCAACATGTTCACATCATGTTGGGCTGGACTGGGATTAGTGGGAGTAAAAATAAAATGCCCCTACATTACTGGTCAGTAGGAATAAGAACTGCCCCTGCATGAGTGGTAGTAAAAAATGCCCCGAGATGGTGGGAATAAAAATTGTCCCTACTGTACTTTGGTGATCAGTGGGAATAAAAATAGCTCCTACATTGGTGGTCAGTGAGAATAAAAATTACCCCTACGGTAGTGTTCATTTGGAGTAGGGGGTAGTGAAAGTAAACGATGCTCCTGTGTCAGTCATCAGTGGGAGCAAAAAATGTCCTTGCATCAGTGGAAGTAAATATGCCCTTTTGTTGGCAGTCAGTTGGAGTAAAAAATGCCTCTATATCAGTGACAGTAAAAAATGCCATGGTAATATTTGTCTGTGGGAATAATAAATGCCTATTTCAGTCGGAGGCATGGTTCTCCTGTGCCAGTGGGAAGAATAGTTCTCTTGTGTCAGTGGGAGGAATGGATCTCCTGTGCCAGTGGGAGGAATGGATCTCCTGGGTCAATGGGAGGAATTGATCTCCTGTATCAGTGGAGGGAATGGAGATCTCCTGTGTCAGTGGGAGGAATGGATCTTTTGTGCCAGTGGAAGGAATGGATCTTCTGTGTCAGTGGGAGGAATGGATCTCCTGTGTCACTGGGAGGAATGGATCTCCTGTGTCAGTGGGAGGAATGGATCTCCTGTGTCAGTGGGAGGAATGGATCTCCTGTGTCAGTGGGAGGAATGGATCTCCTGTGTCAGTGGGAGAAATGGATCTCCTGTGTCAGTGAGAGGGATGGTGCCCCTGTGTTAGTGGAAGGAATGATGTCCATGTGTCAATGGGAGGAATGGTTCTCTTGTTTCAGTGGGAGGAATGGTTCTCTTGTATCAGTGGAAGGAATGGTGTCCATTTATCAGTGGAAAGAATGGTGCCCTTGTGCCAGAGGGAGGAATGGTGCCCCTGTGTTTCTGGAATGAATGATGCCCATGTGCCAATGGGAAGAGTGGTTTTCCCATGTCAGTGGGAAGAATAATGTCCCTGTGTTAGTGGAAGGAGTGGTGCCCCCGTGTTAGTGTAAGGAATGATGCCCATGTGTCAGTGGGAAGAATTGTTGTCTTGTGTCAGTAGGAGGAATGGTGTCCCTGTGCCAGTGGAAAGAATGATGCCTATGTGTCAGTGGAAAGTATGGTACCCCTGTGTCAGTGAGAGGAATGGTGCCCCTGTGTTAGTGGAAGGAATGATGTCCATGTGTCAGTGGGAGGAATGGTTCTCTTGTGTCAGTGGGAGGAATGGTGCCGCTGTGTTAGTGGAAAGAATGGTGTCCATTTATCAGTGGAAAGAATGGTGCTCCTGTGCCAGTGGGAGGAATGGTGCCCCTTTGTTTCTGGAAGAAATGATGCCCATGTGCCAATGGGAAGAGTGGTTGTCCCATGTCAGTGGAAGGAATAATGTCCCTGTGTTAGTGGAAGGAGTGGTGCCCCTGTGTTAGTGTAAGGAATGATGCCCATGTGTCAGTGGGAAGAATGGTGGTCTTGTGTCAGTAGGAGGAATGGTGCCCATGTGCCGGGGGAAAAATGGTGCCCATGTGCCGGTGGGAAGAATGGTTCTCTTTTGCCAGTAGGAGGAATGGTGTCCATTTGTTATTGGAAGGAATGATACTCATGTGTCAATGGGAAGAATGGTGTCCCCTGCGTTACTGGAAGGAACGGTGTCAATTTGTCAGTGGGAGGAATGGTGCTCCTTTTTCAGTCAGAGAAATGATGATTCCGGTATCAGTTGGAAATGGTGCCTCATCATTGGTGTTCAGTGCTTGAAGGTTGCATGTTCTGCACTGCTCCCTGTAGTGACGTCATGGCTGAGAATATCCAGGCACCTTTGGGATGCTGCCACTCTGCACACAGCAGCTTCCTCCCTCTAACTTATGTGAAAAGCCCTCGAAAGTCCGGCCTTCTCATTCCAGGGGCCAGTCTATGACAACCAGAAGACTATATCTTGCTTGCTGGGGAGAAAGTGCAAGATGACAAACCAACAGCAGCAAAAACAACCAAAATTGGTTGGTGTTACCAATGCCACCAGATCAAAAGGGAATGGCCAGCTAACCATTCTGTGGGGAACTAATAATTGAACATTTTGGATAATAAGTGTCCCAATAACTTAGCTAGCTAGTGCCTTTTCTTAACTATTCTCCTCTACTGACATAAACCTGCATGCTTGGATGAGCTGAAAATGTATATTTAAAAAAAAAAGTTATGTCAGTAGTTGAATCACATCCACACCCTTGACCACTGTTTAATATGTATATCCAGTTATTTAGAATTTTTTTTCCTTGGAGACTGACACGTCAATTGTCTACAGTGTACCTGTCGTAAAAAAAAAAGAAAAGAAGTCCTACATTTATTTCTTAATTTATTTTGGCAGCAGTCAGGGTATTCTATTATTGCATATCACTCTTCGGATTATGTCTATGTCATTAAGTTAGAACAATATCTCCCTCTGCATCACTTAGCAAATGTACTGTACATTGTCGGGCTAGGTGAATACAGCGATTTCATTTGCATAAATTAATTATACATTCTTCTCCCAAGTAGCACATATGATACACTGTGAGAGGGTATTATACATCAAAAAAACTTTTTACAACATTTACATCACAAAAGATTTAGACAGGAAATCTGTTCCAAGAATAGTTTATATTGTAGGGCTTATTATTCTTAAAGGATCACTTGAGTACTGTATTTGGACATCCAGCTTCCCTATGAGGACTTGAATAATGATGCCCTTTTGTACAAATCTTCCCCCTTACCTGTCATGTGATAATATTAGTAAAAGCTAATCATAGAATGCAATATTAGAGGCAGCATGGGGTCAAGCAGAGCTACTTTTCAACTGGGCAGATTGCCATACAAGAGAACAGAAGAGATGATTTCATATTTGCTGAACTATAAATGTTTCAAATTCCATTTTATGAATTGATATGAATATGAGGCTGCCTCCTTAGACTCAGTCCCTCCAGTAATTATGGTCACCTGCAGACTTGGCACCATCCACAAGCAGTTTAACTCTTCAATAAGATACATAAATTGAGCCCAGCATGTTGTTACTTCTGATAATTGCAGTTCGGAGGGTGTTTTCCAGTCCTTTGAAATGTAAGACAACAACCTTCCCAAGCCCTGTCTCTGCAAAGAACTAACACTGACAGAGACTCTAGACAGAAAGTCTAGCTAAGACTGAACTAACTAGCACCTAACAGGAGGGGAGGACACAGGGAGATACCAAATCATGTATCTAAACAAGTTGCAGTGGCTCTAAACTGCCAGCAGACATCAACACACAACAGAACAACACAATATATAAGAGGGACAGAACAATAAAGAGTCTACTGACTCCTCTCAACAACCACTAAAACCTCTTCATTCTATTCTTCATATAAGTGCTCGATTCATTTTGCCAAAAATTTCCAGAAGTGGACAGAAGTTGGAAACTTCATAAAAAAGTTACCCTGTATGGGGGCTTGGTGTTTCCCCCCTTCAACTCTGCTGTCCTAGTTGCTGACCCAAGAGAGCCATTAGAAATAGTATGCAGTCCTGGGTCAGTCCACTCAAAACTATCATTTTGGTCTGAAGTTTGAGGTTAAGCAGAATATGGCACTTGGCTATATCAATGCCCATTAAAGCAGAACCCTTGCCATACAAACATACACTAAGTTCTATTCCACAAAATCCCACCAATGATCTATGTTGCTAACACCAAAAGCCTTTGCAATCACAGCTGATACCTAAAGTAGCGGTGACATCAATAGTTTGCTGCACATAACCTATGCTGAGAGCAGAGTTGTAGGAGGGGCCCAGAAGATCCGCCCACTACAGGCTGCCTGCAGAAAACTACAGGAGGGGGTGGAGATACGACCAGTCACCCTGCACAAGGAGAGAAAACAGCAGTGACCGGTCTTTATTACAGGAAGCTCCTGCATAGAGACAAAGGCAAAACTTGCTTTATGCTGGATTATTACACAAAAAGCACATATGATGGAAGTTATGTATTCAATAATACATGATTAAATGTAGGGTTTTTTTTAATGCAATCAAGGTAAGTACCTGAATTTAACCTGATATCAGCCTCCTGCAGTTTTTGTGCAGTGACAATCAATGTAGGAGAGGAAAAATCAGCATAAAGAGCTAAATGGTTCATATGATAGCAAGGAGCATGCTGATAGGAGGAGAAAGGAGAGAGACGGATGGGAGGATTTGCTAAAACTGGAGTACTCAGAATCTGGTGCAGCTGTGCATGGTAGCCAATCAGCTTCTAATTTCAGCTTCTTCAATTCAGCTTTGACAATAAAACTTGGAAGCCAATTGGTTTCTATGCAGAATTGCACCAGATTTTGCACTCTCTAGATTTACTAAATAACCCCCAGAGTGACTATGAGGTTTCTCTTTCACTGTCAGTTACAGTTACAGCAGTGGTTCTCAACCTTCCTAATGCCGCGACCCTTTAATACAGTTCCTCATGTTGTGGTGACCCCCAACCATAAAATTATTTACCCAGTAATTATAATTCATGAAGTGTCGTTTTACCTCCAATACTGCTGCTTTCTACACAGTAGCTGCTTTCTACACAGTAGCTGCTCTTTACACATCGGAAATATGTATTTTCCAATGGTCTTAGGCGACCCCTGTGAAGGGGTTGGTCGACCCCCAAAGGAGTCACGACCCACAGGTTGAGAACCACTGAGTTACAGGCTGGGGGTGGGCTCATGACACCCTGGGCTCATAGGAAGTGGGTTTAATGATACAGGCTGTCATTCAAAATAGAGGACTAAGGGCATCTTGTAAAGGGTAAATAAGTACTGCAAGGGACAGCTTGTAATTAACCTCTTCAATACAGGACAATTTTACCCCCTTCCTGTCCAGGCCAATTTTCAGCTTTCAGCACTGTCACACTTTGCATGACAATTATGCCGTTATGCAACACTGTACCCATATACATTGTTTATCCTTTTTTTTACACAAATAGAGCTTTCTTTTGTTAGTATTTAATTATCGCTGTTTTTTAAAAACATTTTTTACTAAATCAATGGAAAATGGCTGAAACAAAATGCATTTTTCTTCATTTCTGTTGTAACATTTTGCAAATTAATAATTTTTCTTCATAAATGTAGGCCAAAGTGTATACTGCTACATTTCCTTGGTGAAAATAACTATTATTTACTCTGTAGGAAAGTCCACAAACTATGGTATAGATCTAATTTCTTGAGGCCCGAAAATGCCAGAACAGTACAAATATCCCCCAAATTACTCCTTTTTGGAAAGCAGAGAGTCCAAGGTATTTAGTAAGAGGCATGGCTAGTTTTTTAAAGTTGTAATTATTGGTCACAATTTTTTGGAACATGAAATTTTAAAAAAATATTTTTTTTTCACAATTTTTAAAACATTTTTACATATTTTCACCAGTGCAGTACAGCGTGACCATATAACTGGTGTGGCAGTTTTTTAGGTTTTTTTATTACCTTTTTTTTACATTTTGTGACCAGCACAATACAGTGTTACCATAGTAACACTGTATTACTCTAGGGATGTGATCAGGATTTTTTTTTACATACTATGATTGCTTATAACTGAATTGTACAGTTATAAGCAACCATTTTTTGAAAACTATTTTCAGCATATATTCGGTGTTTACTATTGTGGCTAGCTGTAATTGGCCACTGAAACTCTTCCAAATACTAGACATGTTTAGGTGTGTAAAGCCTTTGAGTATTAATGCATTCCAATATTAATAAATTAGAATGCATTATTGCTCATTTGCTTGACACGCCTAAATACACATGCAATACGCACCTTTTACTGCGTTTTTTCAAGCAGGAGTTTTTGCATTCAGAGGGGATGAAACAGACACCCTTTGTGCATGAGGCCTTAAAGCAGTGGTTCTCAACCTGTGGGTCGCGACCCCTTTGGGGGTCGAATGACCCTTTCACAGGGGTCCCCTAAGACCATCAGAAAACACATATTTCCGATGTGTAAAGAGCAGCTACTGTGTAGAAAGCAGCTGCTGTGTTGAAAGCAGCTACTCTGTTAAAAGCAGCTACTGTGTTGAAAGCAGCAGTATTGGAGGTAAAACGACACTCATGAATTATAATTACTGGGTAAATAATTTTATGGTTGGGGGTCACCACAACATGAGGAACTGTATTAAAGGGTCACGGCATTAGGAAGGTTGAGAACCACTGCCTTAAAGAGTACATTTCAATTATCTCCATATGAACACATGAGAGGCAATTAAAACAAGCACATGTGCGATATTAGACGCACAATTGAGCGACTGATTGCAGTACATTAGGTCATGCACAAAAATCTGTCGCATCAATAGCAATTACTTTCATTTGGTAAGCTACTTGATTGCAAAGCTAGTAATAACCACAATGAGCAACTGTATTCAATTTTTGTTTAGGACCTTGGAGAACAGTAAGAACAGAATGTCAACCTTAGATTATAAGCTCCTTCTCATACAGAACCCTCGAATGGTCATTGGGAACAGTGCTCCTTTTCAGTTGCTCATTCAGGTCCCATCTTCCCTTGTACCACTGTGCCCCTTTATGTTATCCTATGGTTCCTCACAACAAGTCTTTGATGCAATAATCCTCCTTCTCCGTAGAACACCATGTTTTCTTTTTGTATTTATTTGTGTCTGTACATGTTAATGGACTGTCCTACACCTGTTTCCTTTTCATGTATCTGAAATTAATAAAAAGTTTGAACAAGATTATAAGCTCCTTGAAGGCAGAGACTGATGTGAATATACTATATGTAAAGCATTGCATAAATTGCTGGTGCTATATAAGTACCTGTAATAAATAATAAATTAATAAACCTCAACATTTCTTCGAAGAAAACTTTTTTTCAGACAGAGACATTGCACAAGCATGGCCATTAAAAATGTGCCAGACATTTTTTCTTTATTTGTAGCAGGCTAGATTCTGCATTTTCCGTAAGTGTTTTTGATATATTTGGATAGTCTGTCATGGGACTTTTATGTGTTTTCATGCATTTTCATGCATTTTCCAGGTTTTTCTATTGGAGCCAAAAGGGTAGAACAAAAGAAGCACCTGCATCTCCTTGTAGGTTGCTCAGAAGTGTGTTGCATAGGCATGAATGGGCTTCATAGACAATAATGAGATTCTGCTCGTTGTGCACTGTCACGTAATGGCCAAAGCACGATATATAAGGGGCCGCACTGTCCTTTTAAAAATGTAAAATACATTGGTCAATGGCAGTCAACTGGAATAAACTGCAATATACATGGTGTGACAATTTAATTCCTGTAATGGACCAGTAATAACCCTATCAAACATCAAATTTTAAGACAATGTTCTTTCTGATCTTCCATCAAGATTCAAGTCATTATCTTTGCAGAAATCGTTCTCATTCCCAAATCCTTCTTTAGAATCATTCGCAATGTATCCCTGTTCGGTGTACAAGGATTCGCACACTGTCCACATTTGCATCCACTTTTTGTGTTTTTGGCTGCCCACTTCTTACGTCATCGTGGAAATCGCCTCTCCTTAATCCCCCTATGCCATTCAAAAATACTTGATTTTTTCATGGAATGTTCATCTGAAGCTTGTTGTAAAGGCTAAAGTTTTTTTATCTTCATGCATTGTATGCATGAAGGTAAAAACCTTCAGTGTCTAACCTAAATCCAGCAATGTGCACAACAGCAGAAGCTCTCCCGGGTCTCACCCTGCTCATTGGCTGAGACAAAGCAGCAGGAGTCAGTGAGGAGGTAGCGGGGGGGGGGGAGGTAGGGCTAATCCATGCTCTGTGTGCCCCATAGACACATGGAGGTGGCTAATGAGTGAGCACACATGAGTGGCCCCAGAGCAAGCAGCACTCAGCAAGAGGGAGGGGCCAAAGTGCAAGCGGGGGACCCAAGAAGGGGTTTGGGGCTGCTCTGTGTGAAACCATTGCACAAAGCAGGTAAGTATGATGTGTTTATTATTTTAAATATTCATAAACAAAGGATTTTATGGGAGATGGCAGAGATTTTTCTTCTCCTCCAGTGTATTTTTCTTTTTTTGTTTTATTATTTAAAAAAAAAAAATCAAGCCTTTAATCCTCTGCTCCAGATTCCTCTCATATTTTCTGCATACAGCGCAACACACATACATTTTATTTCTTCTCCTAATCCAAAATAATTGGTCTGCGACCCAGGCGAGTGCAAATTAGAACATGTCAGAACACTCTCGAAAGATAACGGCTGTGTGACTCACCACGAAAGTGCTACACCGCTGGCATTCCGGTAATTAAACTGTCACACCTCATATTTTCCACAGTAGGAAATAAGATGCATGACCCTTTGACTTTACCATTTTCTTCAAAAAAAAGGGTTTTGTAAATAATATTTGTTCCTGAGGGCATGAGGATGACCAAGCTCATAGTGACCAAGTATAGGGATCTGGCAGTGGTGTCCGGCAGAAGTGCCTGAACCACAAGACTGCCTTTAAAGAATGACATTCATATTTTCCAGAAAACCACGGATCACCAATATTGTCCAAAAGCCTGTTTTTATTGAAGAATGATCACATCACAAAGAAAAGGTGCAACGTTTCAGAGCCACACAGGGCTCCTTTGTCAGGCACGTGATGCCTGATGAAGGATCTTCAATAAAAACAGCCTTTTATTTATTTATTTCAGGTACTTATATAGCGCTGTCAATTTACGCAGTGCTTTACACATATGTATTGTACATTCACATCAGTCCCTAACCCTCAAGGGGTGTACAATCTAAGGTCCCTAACTTACATTCATACATACATATACTAGGGCCAATTTAGACAGGATCCAATTAACCTACCAGCATGTCTTTGGAGTGTGGGAGGAAACCAGAGTATCCGGAGGAAACCCACGCAGGCACAGGGAGAACATGCAAACTCCAGACAGGTGGTGCCGTGGCTGGGTTTCAAACCAACGATCCTAGTACTGCCAGGCGGAAGTGCTAACCATTTAGCCACTGTGCTGCCCGATGATATTGGTGATCATTGCTGTGCTGGCAAATATGAATGTTGATCTATGATGGTTCCAGTTTCCAGCTGGATGTTGCTGCAGCACCCGCCTCTTCTGAGCCTGATCCAGGAATGTGTGCAATGGGATTATTGATAAAATGCAGTTAAAGAATTACATGTTTTTTTGGCAGAAGAAATTTCAGATAAATACATATTTCAACTACATATAGAACTTCTTGCTTGAGGCTAAGTTTTAACCTTTCTGCAGTCAGTGGCTCGTGCGCAGACCCCTCTTCCAATCACATTTCTTACAAACATCATGATGCTTTCATCGCTGTGTAATCTTTATAATTTACAGCAATTATTCTCCTGAAAAACCAAAGAAATGAATTCATGCATAAACCCTGAAAGGCTGCCAAATAAACGCTATTAATATAAACGGCACAATTAAATGTTCATTTTAAATCTGCGTACACCAGCGCAGGGAGATGACAATGTTCCAATCAATATATGCAGCAATACTACATATTGCTAATGAAATGACAGCTTTTCCAATTAAAGTCTATAAGCCATTTCATGAACAGGAAAGGTCATTAAGTCCAAAGTGACTGTCTTGTTTTCTTGGCCTATTTTTCTTTAGAGCAGAGCTATTTTTCATCTTCAATAATGCAATTTTTCCCATTAAAAATATAAGTAGATTTGCTCAATATCACACAGAGGACGGCATTCATTAAAGATTAATGGTCAGACTGCCACCCTTGGAAGCAGTGACTGGAAAATGCTTCCACTGACACAATTGCTGCTGGACTTGTGGTGTGAAACACTGAAACCTCAAGAACCAGCTGGCACAGAATGACAGAACAGTGCACGTTTTTAGGCAATCTTGTTAGAAGCTGAAGAGGTTAAAAAAGTATCTTCTAGTGCAGGGAGAGGACAAGGCTTCTACTAGGAGAGGGGCTCCTACACTAGCCATTCATAGCTCATTTTCTCTTGTTTAGCTCAAAAAAAAAGTTGACTGCTTAATAACTTGGATGGATCTCCACTGCTGGCTATTGTATTCGGGTCGCTGTGGCACCTGAGGCTGCCTGAATACTATGACACTGCCAAACAACAACTGTATCTGATTGGATGCACTCACTGTACTGCCAATAATATTCCACCCAGCTCAGTCAATTTTTAAATCGACTTCTGCCAAGCCTGGTGGTGCTTGCAAAGCCAAACATGGGTTGAATTACTCATTTCTGCTGAATCTGATGAAATTCAAGCTATCTATGGCCGGCTTTATAATAATAATACTAGCAGTAAACTTAATTTTATTAGCACCGTTAAAAATAGCTTCTCAAATTGCTGTACAAAGAAACCACAAGTACACATTATAAAATAAAGGAAAGCTTGTCTAAAGAAATGCGTTTTTAGATTTGATTTGAATGTGTTTAGATAAGGTGACTCTCTGATGTTCTTTGGAAGTGAATTTCAGAGTTTTGAGGCATAGCAGGAGAAAGCTCTGTCTCCCATCTAGTGTGAGTAGGCTTTAGCCTAGAGAAGGGTTATTGGTACCTTTATTAACCACTTCAGTCTCAGTGATATGCCCATACATCACCAGGTTGAAGGGGTCATACTGGGATAATGCCTGCAGCTACAGGCATCATTCTGGTATGTTTTTTTTGGTTGGCGGTGCTAAATAAACTATAAGCGATCCAGCACCTAATTAGCTACTGAGTCACTGTTACATGTGGCAAAAGGGGGACCCCTCCCACAGTCTTCCCTCGCTCTCTAGTCCCACCAAGGTGCCCGGAACTGAAGCCGGTGGTTCCGTCAGCTGACCATAGAGATAACCAAGCAATGGAACCTCCCCGATCACCTCTATGATCTAAGAACAAGGAAGCAACAAGTATTTTGTCACTTCCGCTTTTGGTCTGAAGTAAACAGACTGTTACCAGACTGTGAAAGCATCAGTTCACACCAATCTGGGTTTGATCTGATGCTCTGAAGGGCCGAGGGGAGATCTGGGGTCTAATAGACTCCAGAGCTCTCCTTAATGAAGACCTGTCACTGCTCAAGCTATCACAAGGGATGTTGTTCATCCCTTGTGACAGCCATAAAAGTGCTTTTAAAACCATGTAAAGAGGCAATGTAAA
Source organism: Staurois parvus (assembly GCF_062004578.1). Lineage (NCBI taxonomy): Eukaryota > Metazoa > Chordata > Amphibia > Anura > Ranidae > Staurois > Staurois parvus. Next base: position 1,105,089 of record NW_028318236.1, read on the forward strand.
AATTAAAATAAATAAATAATAATCCCTCCTAGATTGTAAGCTTCAAGGAGCTCGAACCCCTCTTGTATTGAATTGTATTGTTACTGTACTGTCTCCTACCATAATGTAAAGCGCTGAGCAAAGTGTCGGCGCTATATAAATCCTGAATAATAATAATAATATTGATGATGATGAAACAAATTTAAAGTGCCCCTGCTCCCCCCCCCCCAGCTTGCTCGCAAACACAGGCGAACGCATTCGTAGGTCATGCATGCACAAGTGAGGTATTATATTGTGTTTTTGTGTATTAAAATTCCTTAAAGTGTATTTTTTTAATGGGTTCGAAAAACCACTTTACAATTACCATGTGACATAAAAAAATTGCAACACCCACAACTGTATTCTCTAGGGCCTCTGCTTAACTTAAAAATATATGTGTTTGGGGGTTCTAAGTAATGTTCTAGCAAAAAATGATGATTTTTATCATATAGGGGAGAAATGTCAGAATTGGCCTGGGGTCAAGTGGTTAACAGAACAAGTAATTTGACTAGTTTACACTTACAAAAGTCAGCAGAATGACAAATTATCAGCCCCTGATATTTACAGACACTTGTAAAAATCACCGATTTTTACAAACTGTCTGTTAAATTACTGACAGTTGGCAACCCTGGCCATGTTGGGCCGCTTATGCTGCATTGGCTGAGCTCAGCTAGAAAGGAAGAAAGTGCACTGTGCACAGGTACAATTTGAATCGCCTGGAGGAGACACTACTGAGCTCAGCTAGAGGAGGAAAGAGTGAAAAAACATGCACAGTTTGAAAGGCCCAGCACGGCCACTAGGGGACACACAAATATAGTGCCGAGCTTGTTCCGCAAATTGAGGTTCAGCATTTGAGGAGATCTGTTATGTACTATTCAGAAGATATGAAGAATTGCACCACCTGTCATTCCCCCTCCCTTCTCACAATTGCTGTGTAATGGTAAAAGTTGCAGCATTTGCAGAAGGTGAAATTACACTTTAAAGCCTAAATCTGGGTATAAACAAAATAATTAAGAATGTCTACGCCCCCCAGCTGATGAAGGACATAGTGTAGGATAATCCAATGCAGAGAACTGCTTACCTTAGAGATTTTTTCTTTAGTCCCTGATGGGACAAAATATATATATATATATATATATACTGTGTATATATATTATTTTGTCTGATCTTCCTAGTTGCTTTGTGGACAGGGTGCCCCCCACAACTAGCAAGAAGGTGGCTACTTTGATAGTAATTTCCTGTCTCCAGCTCTCAATTTTTTGTTGAGGCAAGCACTGGTAAGAGGAATGCAAATATGCGTTTGGCTGAAATGCCCCACCTCCCTCTGCATACCTTTTGCTGGTACCTCTTCTACCCAAAATCCCTACCTATCAGCATTTTTGAAAGGAATAATCCACCCTGTGTAAAAAAGTAATAAATTAATCCAAATTGGAAAAAGAAAAAAGGTGCATTTATTAATTTGTTTGCAGTGGAGCCTGCAAAGCATTGCAACTGTGATCAGAGAATTTTGAGCGCAGTGCATGTTCTCCTGCATTACTCTTCCTTCAGGTCCTTATGGACCTTATGGAGCTGAAGGAAACAAACAGTGGACTACAAGTGCAGTGACATCACTTGTGCTCCATTAAGAACTATGCATCCGTCCACCAAGGTGGCAGATGGAACTTTTTCATTCCCAGATCCATGTCAACAGATTTGTAAATGAATTGAGCAAATGTGTGGGTGGAGCCACACACAGATGTTAAAAATTCAAATGTTAACAGTCTGTGGAGAGAGACACCCTGCAGTTCAAGAAGGAAGGGAGAAGTTGGAGGGGTTGCTGAATGGCACTATGTTTCATGTTGTACCATAAATATGGGTTTAACATGAAACACTGTTAGAAAGATGGACTATGACTTTAACTATAGTTCTGCTTTAACAAGCCAACATCTAATTTAAAGTACACATGTTACTCGTACCATCTCAGGTCAGACTAACTATACAAGAATTGTGAGATTTGGTTGGCTGCGGTTGGTTTCTATAAACTGTTCTTTCAACCTTGTTATCAACCATGTCCTTTGATAGTAGAACATCTATGTTCCAGTCACTTCCTCAGCATGTTAAGTTAGAACGGACTACATTCCAGAAAGCCTATTTAAATTGGTTTCTGTAGATTCAGAGAGCTCAAGCCTTTGTAAAGCTGAGATTGCCCGCTTGGCCCAGTTTTTAGCAATTTCAAAGTCCATTACAAAAACAAACAACATGTCAGAAATGTGGAACGGAGCTCAGTAAATTACCCTTTTCTGTTGTGTGTTAAATGCATAGAAGCTGAGAAAGTAGTTCAGTATATTTTCCCCTCTTTGTTACGGATAATAGTGCCAATCAATCCATTGTGACTTCAACACTTTCTATAATGTCATCAAATCTCCTGTATACTTAGGTTCAGAAATCATTTGGCAGATCTCAAAGCATTCTATGGCTAAATGTCCTCCTAGAAACACAAATTCTTAATTATTTAAAAACTTTCTGACACCTTCCGGTTTTGCTATTGTTTGAGAAACTGGCCTTCGTATATTAGACCATTCTGCCGAAACTGATTGTACATAACGTGTTGGATTTGGTGGTAATATATTTAATCTGTCACAGTGGTAGTTCATTGTTAAACTCTGTTATTAAAGGATCATAATTACATAAAATATAAGTTACCTTTCTATGGATGAATTGCTCATAACATTCATATTACAGTAAAGCCTAGTTAGAACAGAGCGTATTTATGTCTGATTCTGTCATACGGCCTAAAATAAGGCGATTACTCCTCATTTCAGGAAGGTGGACAGAGCATGCAAATAATCTGTTTTCACCCCGTTGTGTACCTGTAGATCAGGAATCTATGATGTACAATGCATGTACAACCTAATTTTTTTAATCTATTTATTACAAGCTGCATACATCTGTTTCATGCTTGTTAGTCAACATTAGTGTGTGGAAACCATGGCTGCTATGCATGCAATTAAAACCTAGATGGTTATGGTGTTGAGAGACTAAAAGACCAAAAAAAAAAAAACCTTCGATTAAACACTTGGAACCTCAGTAGAGCCTTCATATAAAAGAAGGTATTCACTGGGGATGCACCAAAACTGTTTTTTTTATCGGCAAGTAAGAGTACCAATACTTTCGGTCAAGTACTCTTACTGTCCTATTGTACAGCGCTGAGCAAACCCTTTGGCGCTATATAAACTCGTAGTAATAATAATAATAATAATAAGTACTCACCCATACCGAATACCGATACCTTTGCAGTGTGATTTGAGCCCATACAAAATGAATGGGCTCAAATTGCACTGCAAAGAATTGCATGCAATTTGAACAGGAATGCAGTGAGATTCCTGTTCGAATTGCATGTGTTTTCCCACACAGCTCCTGTCTGAACCCAGGCTTTTCATAGTGACTTTGAGTTCACACAGGAGCAGTGCGGGAAACTTTTCTGAATGACAGTTTCCAGAGCTTTGGATCCCAGCCCACTGTGGACATCAGTGGGAAAGAAATTTGGATCCATTCGTTATCCGAAGTATCCTACAAATTTGAAAATTTAACTCTTTTTCCCATGGGTCCAAACTACTATCGCAACATGTGGCATCATCCAAATATAACAAATGCATTAATTATTTCTTTATAACTTTTTTCCTGATTCATTGACATTCGTTAGTATGTGCATTCAGAGATTCGTATACATCCGAATCTCTGAAAATGACATTTTCATCCGAAAAACAAATCAACACTCACATGTCTAATGATTATTACCAATTGGGTGTAAAAGAAAAAGATAAACTATTAGCATTTGGGGGTACAGAGATGTTAGACTTCCATTGGCTTCCTCACCATACTCTGAGCATTCGCATACTGTATATTTGGTAACATCTCGGAGATCTGTAGGATGATAGCATTCTCCAGTGTGTCTCTAACCTGCTTTTCAGTCTGACCCTTTGGACCTTTAAGTACCACCACCACCAGCTGAAGCCAAGATCTTGTAGTTTTGTCACCAATCCAAGTATTCAGAGCCTGGTTTGAGAGCTTGTATCAGGTTTTTTGAGCAATTTTTCCTCCACCCCACCACTTGTATTTTTTCAAGGTATATTTAATCAGTGCCCTAGATAAATCAACCCTGTCTGCGTGCTACTCCTTAATTTTCTGTCAACTCAGTGTGTCATTTTTCATCTTGACTAGAATTCAGTCATGGAACTTCAGGTTGTCTCAGCGTCTCCTCTGGATCTCACACCAATCGCTTCCCACTAAATGACTAAACAAGCCCACATCTAAACAGTCAAGCAGCTGAGCCAGAAGAGTGCAGCTCTGTCACGCTAAGGAGATGTTATTAATATTCAAGGCTTTATCACAAATTCCATCTCTTAAGAAGTGAGAAAAAAAACAGCATGACATCTATCACTCAATTATTCAAAATAAGGCTTGCTTTCATTCATGCAGGCGTCCGCAGTGGCGCGAAGATCAGAAGTTATTTTAAACGAAGGTTAAAACTCACCTAAACCGTCACATGATGTCTTCAGCCGTGAATATAAAAGAGAAGAGGAGAAGGCTTGTTCCGGTAAGGGGGAGGAAAAATAAACCACCTAAGAAATCACGATTTCTGACTTCAAACATATTTTGCTCAAGGCTGAAAATTAAGAATCCTTTCTGAAGAACTTACAAGCTCGTCATTTTCACATAAAACAATTGGATTCCTTTGAAAGAAACCATAAAGGAAAGACAGCACATAAAAGAGGTGGTGTCCATCATAGGAATAGCGGTTCAGATATATGCACCTGGTTTCAATAAAAACTCGCAAATAAGATGGAAAAATTCTGATTTATGACTAGCCATAATGACTAATTGGGGGTGATTAGTCAGAAAAATTCACTTTGCAAAGTGAAGCTGTTATTTGTTAATAATTCCCCATATTATTGATTATTTAATGTAAACAAGAGCTTCACTTTTCTAAGTGGTCATTCAACCCTTTTAAAGTGGTCATTTTAGTAAAAATGGCAGGTCCATGGAATTATTCAAGGCTCCCTCACAAATCAAGAATGGCTGCTTTAAATGAAAAAAAGTAGGGAAAAAATAAACAATATACTAACATGATCTCTGGTTTCAACCTCTGGTACAGAAGTCAGGGTGGCATTACACTTGTTCTTGCTAGATCCTGGTAGGAGCATCTGAAAGAGAATAGCTACGTTCCTACATAAAGTAGCTAATAGTGATGGGAGAGGTACCTTGATGTGAATAGCGAACAGAGCATATTACTGCAAGGACTGCTTTAACAAATCAAATCATTACTAAATGTTAAAGCTGAACTTTAGGAAAAATCAATTAATAAAAGTTAGATTGGGCCAGAAGATTAGTTGAAGCTTTGCCGGTTTCTACCACCCTATCTCTCTTAGACCTACTTTTTTGGCCTCCTTATTTCTTTATAGCAGCAGGCAGGGGTCACCGGGTCTCTAATGGAAGAGCTTGTTAAACATTTTGAAAAATTATGGATTAGACCATCTCAAGTATAAGTGTCCCATCCCACCATTAGGTTTATGTTGGTAACCTAATGGTGGTGATTAGGCGGAATCTTGGTTGACTGTTCCTGACTGGGGGCCTTCCCAGGAGGTTTGTGGCAGATACAGCTATTTTTGTGGTTATTTGTGCCTCAGAGACCTTAAGCCTGGTAGGGTCAGTTATATATGTCTATTTGTTCTGTTTCTAATTTTTATTTAATTGTGTTTGTTTGTACTTTTAACAAGGCCATTTGATTAAAAAAATAAATAAATAGTGGTTGGTCATTTTAGGAAGGGGGGACAGTATTGGTGTTTTGGGTTTTTAGGAAAATTGTAGGGCTCAGTATCTGCAGTCCCTCAATTAAGGACAGCCATAGGTGATAGGCAGTAACAGATCTGCCTGTCTTCTCTTGACTCATGATCCTCTATCCTGTGGTACAAATAAATAGGGGGAAGGCTTGGTCCAGAGGGCGACTGGAGCCAAAAAAAGAGTCCAGAAAGCACGAGGGAAATTAGGATTTCTGGAAAAGAGCCAGCATGGGATGCTGCACCATGTAGTTCCACAAGATACTGGAGTTCCAGAGGACACGGTCAGCCATTGGAGATCACCAGCTCTGGACTTGCACCTTCTAAAAGGTATGCCTGGGCAGCCACCTTCTAGTTATAGAGAGCCTGGACTGTGTTGTATCTGTATTTCTAATGCCATGAAAGTTTCTGAACTGTTTTAAACCCTTGTCTGACTCTAAAGCCCTGCATGATGGCTTCTAGCGTATGAAAGAACAGGGCCTGGAAAGCACACATGGGGTATGAAAGCAAGGCCACTACGAGGAGTTAGCTCGGCAAAGGAATTGGAGGTAGTGAGTAGTTGCCATGGATAACCATAAAGTAGTGGAGGGTGAGCATCAGCCTGTCATGAAGCGTGGTACCTGACGAGGTGGTGGGTTCTCCCCAGCGTCCGGTTCCCTATCCTAAAAGTGACCTACAAGGACCGAGCTCAGGTTATGGAGACCCACGATCTGGTCGCATGGTACGGGAAAGCATGGAAGGACCCATTACATCACTGGAAAAGAGGTGACAGAGGTATGCTGCACAGGTGGAGAGGGCATGGGCTCAGTAGTGCCCCCCCCCCCAAATGCAACATAAAATGAGGAAGGTGTGTAGTAAGATGGGACAGCACGTTTCACAGAGGGACTACTGCACACAGGGAAAAGTTAATCTCTAAACCAGGGTACTGTCATAAAGTTGATGTCACATGAATGTGGACCCATCTGGTCCCAAGCATTGATGAGCTAGCACACACAAGAAAGGTACCCCCACATGTAGGGCGAGTAGGCCCTGTTCACGTATAGAAACCCACTCCAATCTCTCCTTTGTTTCACTTGATAGACACATGATTAAAGGTTATTTCCTTTTCAAAAAGAAAACAACATTTAATGACAAGTATGCCATAGTGACAGTAAATAATATAATTAGCAAAAATATGCACCAGCCAATCAATTAAGAAAGATCTAAAGTGGAAAACACTTTTAAATTGCCTTTAAATGCCTATTTATTCCCTTGCCTTCAATGCTATTAAGCGTAATGGGAGCTGTATTTCAGGTATTCACAGACAGAGCAAGACACAACTTTCTAGTAATGATTTACATAAGCAATTTTTAACTCCCTCTGCCCACGGCGACCAGCCTGGTCAATAGAGCTCAATTCTTAGAGCTTCGTTTGCTATCCGATAAATGATACACAACACCTGTCTGTTTGGTTCAGCCAGCAGAACATTGTATATATTCAAAGAGTAGAAAACAGAGGGATACAGAATTTGATCAATGTTCACAAAGAAAATATTCTTCAAAAATGTGCCACTTCTGTTCCGAATACAAAAAATGAAAGCGTTTATGCAATCTCATTTCTAATGATAAGCAAGATTAAAGAGTCAGCATGAATAGTTAAATCTGTATTGATATCTGCCTTTTGTGATCAGCAGTATTCTGCTGGATGACTGATGGACAAAGGGTCGGCACTTTCATCCAGACAAGACTTTACTACATTGCCAAGGCTTGCTTACAGAAGATTGGAGCACAGGGGAGGATTGATCCACATGCTGCTGCTTCTTCATTGTCCAATCACAGGTTTGAGCAAGTGCAGAACCAGCATATACTGGCCTAAATACAGGTAATGTACTGATGAGGGTTATGGCCTGGCTGTGTTATATGGTAGGAGCTAATTTATGTCAGACATGTTTTTAGCTGTTTGCTTGGTGTTTGGCTTTAAAGAGAACCTATACTGTGAAATCTGTATCCACACGCCAAGTTGTTGGATAAGAACTCCAATATTGCTTGTAGGCTTCCCAGGGCTAACTTACCCACTTGTGCCCTGCTGTGTCTTTATGTGGAGGTGTTGGAGGAGCAGAGCTTTGCCTCCTTATATCAGACCCATTCCTCGATGACTGGTGATTTCATGAAATTTTGACTGGTGGAGTAACAAGCAAGAGACAGAAAGAGTGGCAGATAAAGCCTAGATCTACAGAATGAATTAAATTGGATTAAGGGGATCCTTGTACTGCAGGTCCTGGGGTATGGACGTACAACATCCTCTTCAGTGGGTTCTAAGAGGAACGATGTGCTGCATATAGGTGATATCAGCAATTCTAACTATTCTCACTATAAAGCAGCACTTGAGCTCCAGTCAAAGTGCTTTGCCCCAGCTAAGATAAAGCCATAAGTCTGCTGCAGGCAGGAGGAAGCAATTCATGAATTTGACAAGGTATAAAGGGGAGAGGCTGCAATAGGAGCTGATCTGTGAACACAGGTAAGGCACAGGCACCATGATTTTCATGACCATGTTTTCTCTGAACCAAGTTTACAGACCCAGAGACCTTCACCCTAAATGTCATGTTGTGCTGCTCTGTCTCCTCCCCCCTCCTCTCTAACAAATGGACATTTTTTTTCAACAAATTCCTTTATCTGTGATGCAAAGTAGCACTTCTGAGTTACATCTAGGCAACACTTTCTCCCCGTCCCCTGCACATGTGCAGATGTGCCGCAGGGCTAGGGTCCCAAGAAAGCATATCTGCGAATGCGCCAGTTTCCCTATTCAGCTGCACACGTTTCCCATGAACACACAAAGACTGCTACCAGGGAAGTCTGTGCAGGCTTAGAAAATCCCCTCCGCATGCGCAGATGTGCTGATGGACTCATGGACTTTGTCAGGACTTGAAGGATCCGAGCAGGAACCATGGGCGTATGTGCTCGAGAAGGGGGGGGGGGGAGAAGCCTCATAGAAGGCGGGTAATTTAAATGCTAATCTTGGGTGATACCTGAACAAAGATGGCACCATCCAACTACAAAGAAAAAGAGGTGCAGACATTTTCAGGGGAAGTACTGTGGTCTCTGTAATAAAGATAGTAATAAATACACCAATCAGCAATACCATTATGACCACTGACAAGTAAAGTGAATAACATTGATTATTTCATTACAATGGCATCTGAGAGTGGGTGAGATATTAGGCAGCAAGTAAACGTGTCCCTGAAGCTGATGTGTTGATAGCAGAAAGAATTGGGCAAGCGTAAGGCTTTGAACGACTTTGACAAGGGCCAGATTGCAAAACTGCAGTTATTGTGGGATGTTCCTGGTCTACAGTGTTTAGAACCTACCAAACGTGGTCCAAGGAAGGAAAACTGTTGAACCAGCCGCAGGGTCATGGGTGGCCAAGGCTCATTGTTGCACATTCGGAGGAAAGGCTGGCCCATGTAGTCTGAGTCAATAGAAGAGTTACTATAACTCAAATTGCTAAAGAAGTTAATGCTGGTTCTGATAAAAAGGTGTTAGAACACACAGTACATTGCAGTTTGTTGTGTATGGGGCTGTGTAGGAGCAGACCAGTCAGGGTGCCCATGCTGACCCATGTCCACAGCCAAAAGAGTCTACAATGGGCATGTGAGCATCAGAACTGGACCACAGAACAATGGAAGAAGGTTGCCTGGTCTGATGAACTCAAGAATGGATTGAGGAACACAACAAGTTTGAGATGCTGAATTAGACTCCAAATTCTCCAGATCTCAATCCAATCTAGTATCTGTGTGATATGTGCAAAAACATGTCTATGGAGGCCCCCTCACAACATACATGATTTAAAAGGTTTTGCTACAGACAGCTTGGTGCCAGATATGCTTTGGTAGGTTATAGTGGGTGGCCATAATGTTATGGCTAATTGGTGTATATGTATATGCAACACATTGTTATCGTATACCTCTACATGAAAAAGCATATCTGATGCTAGCTCCACTTAAATCCCTGATAAGATACTCACATGGAATACTAACAATTGTGGATGGATTTGCTATTTGTAGTAGTTCATGCAATACAGGGACTCATCATATGTTTATACAGAGCCTCCCACTTGATATTCATGATGAAAATGTTCAATAAATGCACTGCTATACTCATTGCCTGCAGAACAGAAAGACGGTAGGTGGGAATGTGCAGTAAATCCAGCTAAAATCCTTGCAATGAATATGGTTGACCTGATCTCCTTCATTTTCCTTATAAAGTGATGGCAGGTTACAGACAGTTATCTGTACATCTTGCCATGTATTGTGAGGTTGTCCTGCTGAGGGGAGGCTGTGGATAAAAGAGAACATACTGCACACTTTAAATATTAAAGATAATCACTGGAAGAAGAATAACTGCTGACGGAGATATGGACCAAAAGGGAGATTGACAAAAATATGAATATTTCATTAACTCCCCATGGATTCCACCTGTATCTATAGATCTTATAGCCTTGCATTTCTTATTCAACTTGAATGCTGCCAAGAACTTGTAGTTCCCTGGGAGACTGTGCCTTCAGTAGCTTCAGCAGAACCTAAATTTTGCAAATGAAATACATTATAGTAGAACTACACCCGAACTGCATGACATATAGGGGTGTATTTTAAAATGACTAAATTCAGTGTGAAAAATGTGTGTACTAATATATTGTGTATAATAACCTCTGGGCATTTATTTACAAAAAATACTTGTTTTACCTATTTTTCATCCTCAGTGTTAATCTCCTACAGCATCTTTGTAGCTACATCTTATCTACATGCCCTGCACCAATGGCTACAGTGCATTTCTCAGGGTGGGTTTCCTAATAGTGACAACAGTGGACCATGCTTGAGTTAATGTGTGTTGAAATGGTCACTTGTAGCCTCCATCAGAAACATGTGTGCCAGGTGACAACACAGAACCAGAATTGGGAGACAGGGACAAAGTGTTGTCAACTATAACAGGAAGTGCCTGAACAAGCATCTTCATGGAGAATCACCAGTATTTTTTTTAAAGAAAGCTGCAGGTTTAAAAATACTTAGGTCCCATTCACATGTGGGCAATTAGGAATCGTGGACAGAATCAGAGAGATTCTGCCTGCAATTCCGAATTGTGGCATCCTAAATGGCACCCCAAAAGTGGCACAATTATACCACATTTGTCGCATAACAAACTGTGCAAGAATTGCAGCAAAACACATGTGTGAATATGCTCCTGGCACAGGGCCAAAAGTTGATCCCTGAGCTTCTATGGCATGATAAACACTCAGAGGACAGCCTATTCACTTGGTGAATGCAAAAACATTTGTGAATTGTGGTTTTAAAATCACAAGTGGAAACCTTTATTCCCGCATAGTGTTATGTAAACTATGGCCTAGAAATCATTTTTGAAAGTACATTTCTATTTTAAAGCCTTACTTTAGGCACCAGAAAAAAGTACTTTTGCACTGGGGCCACTTCACACTGTAAGAGTAATATATTTGTGGTCATACACTTACATATTCATATACAATGCCGGGTCAATAGCACTGCATTGTAAGTAAGCATGGCAAAGACCGCTTACAACTCTCTGCATCAGAAAGAAGACAAGAGCACTGTTGGCTGGAGGAGTGAGGAATGGTAAGTATTACTGCATACTATTCTACCACTACACTTAATGTGAATCTAATCCTTGCAGCGTGGGGGAAGGGAAAGGCACTGCAAGGGTATTTTTTTTTTAATCGTGGAGTTTGTCTTTATCCCTGGCAATGGCAATCTGGAGAAAGGTTCAACTCCTGGAGGTTGCAGCAGTATGTGTACACTCCACAAGCCAAGTGTTGGCTTTCTAATAAAAGCTATATGGTGGCTGTACATACAGTGGGGATCGAAAGTTTGGGCACCCCAGCTAAAAATTTGTATTAATGTGCATAAAGCAGCCAAGGAAAGATGGAAAAATCTCCAAAAGGCATCAAATTACAGATTAGACATTCTTATAATATGTCAACAAAAGTTAGATTTTATTTCCATCATTTACACTTTCAAAATAACAGAAAACAAAAAAATGGCGTCTGCAAAAGTTTGGGCACCCTACAGAATTTATAGCATGCACTGCCCCCTTTGCCAAGCTGAGACCTGCCAGTGTCATGGATTGTTCTCAATCATCGTCTGGGAAGACCAGGTGATGTCAATCTCAAAGGTTTTAAATGCCCAGACTCATCTGACCTTGCCCCAACAATCAGCACCATGGGTTCTTCTAAGCAGTTGTCTAGAAAACTGAAACTGAAAATAGTTGACGCTCACAAAGCTGGAGAAGGCTATAAGAAGATAGCAAAGCGTTTTCAGATGTCAATATCCTCTGTTCGGAATGTAATTAAGAAATGGCAGTCATCAGGAACAGTGGAAGTTAAAGCAAGATCTGGAAGACCAAGAAAAATATCAGACAGAACAGCTCGCAGGATTGTGAGAAAAACAATTCAAAACCCACGTTTGACTGCACGATCCCTCCAGATCCCTACAAATTTTTAGCTGGGGTGCCCAAACTTTCGATCCCCACTCTATATTTTAATATTTAAAGTATGTGTAAACCCAATCACTAAGATTTCATCCTTTTAATATCTGCAGCTTTCATTAACTTGATACCTAGTGATCTGGCCATGATGGTGCTTGTTCAGGCACTTCCTGTGACAATGCTCTGTCCCTATCTCCCAGCTGCTCTCTTGCGTCGTCACCCTGTATGCCTGTACATAAATGTAAATGCATCCATCAGGGGGGCCTACATGCAAAAACACCACTTGTGATCCACATGTTATACACTCACCGGCCACTTTTTTTAGGTACACTTCTTCAATTGCTTGGTAAAACAAATTGCTAAGCAGCCAATCACATGGCAGCAACTCAATGCATTTAGGCATGTAGACATGGTGAAGATGACTTGCTGAACTTCAAACCAAGCATCAGAATGGGGAAAAAAAGGGGATATAATTGACTTTGAATGTGGCATGGTTGTTGGTGCCAGACAGGCTGGTCTGAGTATTTCAAAAACTTCTGATCTACAGGGATTTGCATGCACAAACCATCTCTAGGGGTAACAGAGAATAGTATCCAGTACGCAGCAGTTGTGTGGACAAAAATGTCTTGTTGATGTCAGAGGTCAGAAGAGAATGGGCAGACTAGTTCGAGATGATAGAAAGGCAACAGTAATTCATGTCAATATGGACCAAAATCTCTGAGGAATGTTTCCAACACCTTGTTGAATCTATGCCATGAAGAATTATGGTAGTTCTGAAGGCAAAAGGGGTCCAACCCGGTAATAGCATGATATACCTAATAAAGTTGCTGGTGAGTGTATATCACTGCGCACACCAGAGTGAGAACAATAATTTTAGGCCCCTTATTCATAGTCATCTCTAAGCTGATGACCTGTAGAGACTTTTAAAGCATCACCTATGCAAAATAGAGGGGATTGAATTTTGGCATTATTTTGCAGGTTTGCGTAAATTTAAAGCTTGACATGTTGGGCAATTACAGTATTTACTCAATGGAACCTCAACTTTTATATTGTGCATTTAATAAACCATTGTGCAATTATCGTGTCACATAAAAAAAATTGGAACTATCATTATTTTATTCCACAAGGTCTCAGAAAATATATGTGTGGGGGTTTTAACTAATCTTCAGGCCTAAAATGACTTTTTAAACATGTCTGTAAAAAAACGTAAAAACAACGCGACAAAAGGCAGAAAATGGTGAAAGAGCTCTCAGAGGGACACTTACAGCAGAACAACTTGATGGGGAATGAAATCTCTAAAAAAAAAAAAAAAAACACGATTTGGCTTTTTCCATTTTAAATTCAGCCTGAAATAAAATTTCAGCCAAGCATTTTTTAGAAGGAACAACTGCCCCTGTCTTTTAGTGATTACTTGTTTCTTCCTGCTAATGCTGATTAACTCGAAAACAAAAAAAAGTCTGAAATTTTGTCATAAACATAAAGCCAAAAATCAGTTCCCACTGAAGATTTGTATTTTTGTTGTTGAGACATACCACCCACTAAATAGCTCAATCTTGCTGTATACATCCTCCAAGCAGGCTGGTGCTCAGGAAATGACTAACAAATTATGTTTCATTCATGTTTGGGACAAACACCCTAAATATTACACCAATTTGCTTGGGCTCAAATGTGTTTGTGCTCTACCAAGAGGCAATCAAATACAATTAGCAACATTCAATGGCTTTCATTACTGATTACTGAGAGCAAATACTAATCAAATGAAGTGTTTTTCTTTTCTAGTTGTTTAATACATGAATGGTTGCAATTGCCGTTCACTTCCCAGCTGAATCACAGCGGTTTGGTAAATTGTTTTCTTTTTTCTTCTAAAATTTATAGGATGTGTAAACCCAATCACTATGATTTCATATAGCCTTTAACATGTTTATGGATTTCAAAATGTATTTTCTTGTTCAAAAATTTGCACTGAATTTTATAAGAGGAGATCATAACCATTATTATACCCACACAGGGGCTTAGACATCAGAAAACATTAAGTCAAAATTCAAAGCAGCAGAAGTAACAAAATTGTGCAAACTCAAAAATGCTAAAGAATAATTAGCAAGAACTGGAAGGTGTTGGTAAGTAGTGAACAATGAAGCTCAAGAGTGAGGGGCTATAAAATTAGGCGGAAGGAGGGGATTCAGGGACAGGGGGGAGCTGGGGGGATATGAGATAGGGATCAGACCAAATAGAAGGCTGGAGGAGTGTTAGGTTTGTTGGATCCAAAGAGGACAAGGCATAATTGAGTCATGGGTCCCATGTTTTCAGGAATTTGGGCTGCATGTTGTTAAGGACTCTAGACATTTCTCATGTATCAGCATTAAAGGTAATTCGGTCTTTGACTTCTGAGGGCTTTGTCCAGGCCTTGGCTACTATTTGTTTGGCCACTAGAAAAAGGAACATGGCCAATCGTTGCTGATAAGCATAAAGGCCTAGGAATGGACAATGAAGCAAAGCATATTTAGCTTCCTTGGGAATGATAACGTGAAACAAAGTGTGAAGAAGCCCAAAGCCTCTGGACCAGAAGGAGCGTAGTTTTGGACAGGACCACCATGTGTGTAATACATCACCTCATTGGCCACAACAGTGGAAACATCTGTCAGAGTAGTTTGGGTTCATCAGGGCAATTCGGGTAGGAAGCCAGTACCATCTAAGGAGAACTTTATAGGCCGATTATAGTATGCTGGTATTGATAGAGCATTTGGCAACCCTTGACCAGATTTTGTTCTAATCCCTTAAATCAATGGAGATCATCAGATCACAAGTCCAACTTGTTATGTATGGAAGAGACTCTAGGGAGCCACAATTGTTGAGCATAACATAAAGACTGGAAAACATCTTTGGCGCAGGCAGATATGATGTCTTAGTGTTCAAAAACATAGATGTTTATAATAGTTTATTCAATTCTAGTAATTTGGTCAATTTATTAATTTTTTAATGGTTTCTTTTATGAAATGAACACAAGAACGTATC
Organism: Staurois parvus; assembly: GCF_062004578.1. NCBI lineage: Eukaryota > Metazoa > Chordata > Amphibia > Anura > Ranidae > Staurois > Staurois parvus. The sequence continues at coordinate 1,120,420 of NW_028318236.1, forward strand.
CTTTTTTTTATGATTTATCTCTGTTTGTAGCCCTGGTGAAGTGGAAGAAGTGTTACCCTGCCCCAACTAACCTGGTCCGAACCCAGTTTGGCAGAACCTGTGGGAGGTTGTAACATGACTGCACCCTAGCCAGCCCAATCAGAAGCAGTCGGGGTATTCCCTGCCCCGCAGCTTCATGTACACAAAGGTGCAACTTGGATATATTTTGTCAGTGTCATAGAACAAACTTAGCTCATCCCTGATTTACACGTACAGTCATTCTCTGGCACCCATGGGAGGCTGTAAAATTATCACATCCCCGCTTGCCCAATCAGCAGCACCTGGGGCATCCCCCACCTTGTTGACCCAATATGAACATTGTTGACCTAATATGTTTGTGACATAATTGATCTAATATGGTCTCATGGCTATATTTGGTCAATGTCATAGACCTAATATGGTCATATTTTGACCAAACCCAGCTCATCCCTTATTTAGGTGTGGAGTCAATCTCTGGCACCCATTAATGGAACCAAAGATCCATTATCTACTGCGCTCAAGGACTCAGATCAAACAGGCGTTAGTGACAAGCAGCGTGTTGTGTATTCATCCACTGGTGATCAGAGGTTGTGCAGCTCTATCATGAAGCTGGGGAAGCTTAATAAAACTGTAGAGGAAGATGAAAGAAAGAGCGCACAAACCTTGTGCATTACCTCAATAAATAGTGACTCATTTTATTAATAAGGAAATATACTCACAAAATGATTGTATAACAGGCATCAGTAACCATAATCCAAACAGGGTTACAGGTAAATCAAAAAGGGGGGGTATGAAGGCTAACGCGTTTCGAAGGGTGCTCCCTTCTTCATCAGAGCTGGGTTTGGCAGATAGAAACTTCAGTATGGCAGAATTCCCATGGCAGGCTGAACTGCTGTAATACTGACACTCAGTGGCTGAATATCTCCTTGCCATGGGAATTCTGCCATACTGAAGTTTCTATCTGCCAAACCCAGCTCTGATGAAGAAGGGAGCACCCTTCGAAACGCGTTAGCCTTCATACCCCCCCTTTTTGATTTACCTGTAACCCTGTTTGGATTATGGTTACTGATGCCTGTTATACAATCATTTTGTGAGTATATTTCCTTATTAATAAAATTAGTCACTATTTATTGAGGTAATGCGCAAGGTTTGTGCGCTCTTTCTTTCATCTTCCTCTACCCATTAATGGAAGCCTGTTTGTTTTGGAAGTTGCTTCACCAACTCGGTGAGCTTATTTAAACAAACTAAATATGATTATTTGAATAAACATAGGAATCCCAGTGCCTATCAAACATTTTTACCTGGAGTTGCTTTTGTTGTAAAGCAGGGGCAAATCATTGACTGATACTGGCCTTGGAGAACAATGACCAAGCAGTCTCCTAGAATAGACTAAATACTTCTGATTTATTCTAAATAATAGCAGGCAGCACACTATAACAGCTATTCCTATAGCGTATCATCCACAAAGGAGGAGAGAAATATTCCATCTGACGTCTTTCAGTAAGTATATGTGGGTCATAAGGATGCTTTTTAAATCAGCTTTTATTCAGGCTTGTATACAATGATAAACAGTTCACTGGGCTGCAATAACCTAAGCTTCATTGGATAGCCAGTTTATGGAATTTTCCCCTGAATGAAAAGGTACACGATACATGTCGGAATACCTTGGCTGTGTCTTGCTTTTCATATCAGTGCATGCTTTGTTAACATATGTTGATGTATGAATTATTTCAAGAGTTGCTTCTTATTCAGGTTCTTTAGAAACCACCATTTAATCTGGAAATAAGTATTATGTATACTGTGTAGACTAGAGGACAGAATCTCATCATGGAGATTCATCATTCATGACAGGAAAGGGGACATCTCCAGCTGACAATGAAATGGTAATGTCAATCATAATCTCTTTGGACTATTCTTGTTTAAATGTGAGGCTTTTAAGGGAAGAAAGTGTTATTTACAGATTTTGGTCATTATTCGAGAATGGGTGAATATTCTTGTTTTTTTCCACTAAAATCAAATTGACGTGTAGATATGTGCAATATAGTTTCCATATATTGTTTTGAGGCCACATTTTGTGCTGGTTAGCTGAGCTTATTTACTCACCTTTATGTTCTGTAATGATATTGACAGTGCTGGGATATGAAGGTTTCTATGGGGGTGTCATGCTGCATTAGCTAAGCTCATGGTTTATTATGCTGCTCCAGACTGTGGGCATGTAGCAAGTTCCTCCTTTGGTCAAATGGTCATACTGCTGGCCATCTTTATTGAAAACAGTCCAAAGCTGATCACCTTTAGTAAGTCAAATACAAGGGGCATTCAAGTGAAACAGGGACTTTTAGTTTTACAGGTATAAAAAGGGATGCTAGCGTGATGGTAGTACACGCTGTAGTAAGTGGCAAGTGTGTCCTATTACTGATAGGTGGCACACAAATCGCGGGCCAGTCCAGAGACCATTAATCAAGATGGCAGATCACAGTGTTAGTGCATCCATGGAACAGCATGTTATGATGAAGTCTCTTGTGAATGAAGGCGTAAAACCCACAGATATCTACAGAAGCACAGTATGGTGATGAGATGCTCAGCCGCAGTAAGACATTTGAACGGTGTAAATGTTTAAAAGATGGCCGTACGTCAATCAGTGATGATCCGTGGTGGTTCTCAGCCCACAGCAGTCATTCCTGTGAATTCCTGATCCAGAATAATCAACGCATAGCCTGACATGAAATTGCACAAAGAGATGAATATTTCTGTGGGTACACTGAAAACAATCATGACGAAGTTAAGCAAGCTGTCCTAGGATGATTCAGGCATACTGACAAATCTTTTTAAGTTGAAGCTTTCCAATCATTAGTTAAACACTGAGATAGGTGTATAGATGTGGCAGGGGAGTATGTCGAAAAATAAATGCATTTTCCATGTCTTGAAACTTGTTCTTTTATTATATAAGCTCAAAAGTTTCAGTTTGCCTTGAACGCCCCTCATATTTTTTCAATGAATGCAAAGTATTCTCTTGTTGGATAAAGTGGAGAGGTGTGGCAGTGGCAACCAATAAGAGAATGCTTTGTGTTTTTTATGAAAATAGATGGCCTAAAGTTGCAGTATTATAAGAATTATTGATATAACAAGAATGAACGTTGAGATTGCTAGATGGCCTTGGTGACTTCCTCTATTTAATGCTAATTTCCCAAATTTATACTTCCAGTGCAGATAGAAGAAAAAGTGAAAAGAAAAAAAAATTATATGCTGTATTAGTTTTTACAGAGGCCAGTTGCTGAGAGGCATCAAAATTGTGTTTTTAATCACTTTACAATCACTCCTGTTAAATAGAGACTTTATCATGACTCCATCCCCCTCCACTGGCACTCCCATCTTCGATAGTCTGGAGTAGTGATGGGCCAAACACCCCCCTGGTCTAACATTGGAACCTACCGTAAGTTTGACAGCGAACTTCAAACTGGGACAATTCTCTAAGCAGTATCTTACCAAATCTGAGGAAGTGGTAAGATCCCGCACAGCTACTAAAATACTGCATGAGTTATATTAAGTCATGAGGTGTTTTAGTAGTGAAGCCATTCTTTATTGTTTCTGCTGTCAGTGGGGTCCCTCGCTGGCAGCTGAATGTAAAAAGAACTGCTGGCACTGCCCGGCAATTAAAAAAACCTGTGCGGGGTCCCCTTCCCCATCCATACCAAGCCCTTCGGGTCTGGTATGGATTTTGAGGGGAACCCCTACGCCAACACTTTTTTAAAAAATGGCGTGGGGGTCTCCCCAAAATCCATACCAGACTCTTATCCGAGCATGCAGCCCAGAAAGTCAAGAAAGGAGTGGTATGAGTGAGCACCCCTCCCTCCTGAACCATACTAGGACACATGCCCTCAACATGAGGGGGTGCTTTGGGGCAGGAGGGGCTCCCCCCAAAAGTACCTTGTTCCCATGTTGATGGGGACACGGGCCTCTCCCCCACAACTGTGGCCGGTGGTTGTGGGGCTCTGCGGGCAGCGGGCTTATCGGAATCTGGAAGCCTACTTTACAAGGGGGCCCCCAGATCTCCCCCCCCCAAATTTATGAGTATGAGGTACATGGTACCGCTAATCATTCATAAGAAAAAAAAGTGTAGTGTAAAAATGACAAGAGACAGTTTTTACAAGTCTTTTAATAAAAACAAAAATAAAAAAATGTTCCTCAAGCTAGATCCAATGTCAATCATGATGCCCGCCACCACCGCTCCACCCTCGACGTTGGCTCCCGCCGTTTGACAGCTGCGCCGAGATGATAGTTCTTAAATAGTGTGATGATGTCACAAGAGGGAGAGGTCACCACCTGTGGTCAGGTGCATTGCTTTGGCCAATCACAATGCACTGTCAGGGCGCAGTGCATTGTGGAGTGCGGAGGGCGAACAGCCCGCCAAACGCCCTTACCATTTGTGTGTTCACTGAACACACAAACGGCCCATGTTTAAGCCAAACTTATGTTGGACTCGAACATGAAGCCCAACACTAATATGGAGCATGAACAGATGCACCAAAGGGTTTTGCCAGGTCTTCAGGACCAGGCAGATGCAAAGCAATGTGCCCAGCTGTGTTCACACAGGAGCAAGATATTAGGTCCAGGACCTCTTTCACTGCACCGTCTTCGTGCAGTTGCTGCAAGAGAAAGAAGCCACCCTGAAAAAGGAAACTTGGGGCAGCAGCCATGGTGCCAGCTTAGACAGGAACATAAGCAAAGATTAAAAAATAAAGAAGGTGTATACTCAGCAAGTGATTAAATCAGCTGCTAAAAGAGCTTTGAAACTGAGAGTTTAATATCACTTTAAGGTAAAGTATCTAAAGCCGCTTGTTGGTCCATCTACCAGCATTTTTACACAGTTGGGGCACCATACTTAGAAGTTTTAAGTCAAATCAACATAAAGTTAACTTAGTTAAAGATGATACTAAATAAGCTTTTTCTGCCATGGGAGAAGCTAGTTACCTAACATGGCACTTTTGTTGACTTTGTCGTTTAGTATCGACCTGTGAACAGTCTAATCACTACAGCAAACAGAAAGCCACCATCATCCAGATTCTAGCGCATTGACTCACATCATCCATACAGTGATAGCTTATTGATTCATGGGAAGGAAACACAGCATATAAAGAAGATTGTTTGCTGTTGTTTTCGTTGTGTATTATACTCTAAAACTGGAAGCTCTAAGTGACGGAGGAGCCCGGTTTCTGGTTTACAAGTGATGTAAATCATGGGTGAAGTTTAAAAAGTGATGGAAGTATTGACGAGTTTCTTCCAACAATAGGGAACCTTCCTTTTCCAAAATGTGACTTATATTGTGGTTAAATTGGGCATAAACACTGTTAAGCTATCAGTGCTTAGTAGCGCTGCACTAAGAGACAAGATGTTTGCAATAAATGGTAGTCACTGGCGTATATTAAAGTGGTATCAAACCCAAAAATGTAATATATTGCAGCTTTAGATATAATCATTAGATATGGTGGCTGCATTAGTTTTCTTTTCCTCTGTTTTCACCTGGTGATCTGGCCAGTATCTCTTGTATTAGTGAGACACAACTCTGGATGAATGAGCACAGGAGTAATAGCAGACAGCAGCATGTTCAGTTTGGTTTTAGAAGGGGAATTGTTAAATGTACCATCAGATTTAAATATAATAAATTAAAGCCAAATTCCATCTCACTCTTTATAATCAGTTACAGCAAACATTTTTTTTTCCTTTGGGATAAAGAACTACAAAATACAGTGACATCACTGCCCTGTTGCTGGTGCTATCTGCTGAGTCCCTCTGCCACAGTGGCAGATGTGACTTGTAGTATTTTCATTTACAGATCCAAGTCACAGGCTGGGGTAGGCCCAGAAAAACCTGGTTTCAGAAGCTGTGGTCATCAGCGGCAGAAAAACATAAAGGGTAATGTCGGAAGCTGAATATTGCAGCAAAGGCTGGTTTTGTTATTTTAGGTTATATTAGGATGTTCATTTTAATCTTGTTTTTTTTTTGGGGGGGGGGGGGTAGAGTTCTGACATTCTGACATAAAACAGGCAGACGTTAAAGATTTGAAAGATTCAGATATTGTTCTACCAAACATTACACAGTGGAAAATACATGATTCTAAGGAACTCTGGCTATGGAATTATTGATGGTTCCAGATGTTGTGGTTGTATCATCTTAGAAACTGTTGACCTCCAGGGATTTTTGACACGCTACAGACTCTGGAGTGATTTAACAAGAATGGCGTTAAAACCAAAAACATTTGGTAAGTGAGAGTTCTGTGGGAGAAAATGGTCTTTGATGAGAGAAGTCAAAGGACAATGGTCAGACTTGCTCATGCAGACAGGGGAGGCTCTCAATTGCTCAAATGACCTCTTCTCACAGCAGTGATATATCGAAGGGAACCTCTGAATGCAGGCCTGACTCCAGGGGCATAGCTATCTGCTGAACAGCTCTGATCTTCATAATGGTATTCATCTTTCGCAGCTGACTGTCCTGCTAGCTAAAGCCTTAGAGTATTCTGAGCATCTCATAGTCTGATAAAACAGAACCCAGTGGTCTTCAAAAATGTATACTTAATTGTTCCATGGTTCTAGCTACAACATCTCTTTGATTGAAGGGAAATTCATCCATCCTGCAAAGTAACATAGAAACATCGAAAAGTAACGGGAGAAAAATGACCAAGTGGTCCATCGAGTCTACCTCAATTTTTTTTTAAACTTTTTTTTACCTGAATATAGATCTACACTTGTCCCAAGCAGGGGCGGACTGACCATTTGAGAACTCGGGCACTGCCCGAGGGCCCGGGGTCAGTAGGGGGCCCCATGAGATGCCCCTGGTACCTTTTTATAGGCTTTTTTGAGTTTGGGCAAGGATACAGGGGCCCCATGATCCCCTATTGCCCAGGGGCCCCATGAGTTGTCAGTCTGCCCCTGGTCCCAAGTATGTTTGAATCCACTTACTGTTGACTGACTCACAATCTCTGCTGGAAGTCTACTCCAAGCATCAAATACTCCTTCGGTAAAATAATACTTTCTAAGATTAGTTTTGAATTATTCTCTTGCTAATTTGAGATCATTGAAGATACTGCCTTACTCAACCTTATTCACACCCTTCATGTATTCAGAGGTTTCAATCATGTCTCCCTTCTTTCCTTCAGACTGTACCTAATTAGTTCTTGCAGTTTCTCCTGATAGGTTATATTCCTCAGACCTTTCACTATTTTTGCTACTCGTCTCTGAACTTGTTTTATCTTATCAATATCTATTTGTAAGTGAGGTCTCCAGAACTGGACACAGTATTCTAAGTGGGGTCTAACTAAAGACGTAAAGAGGAGAATCAAGACCTCCTTCCTCCTGCTGGTGACCCCTCTAGTGGTACACTTTAAAATTATTTTCCCACTTTTCCCCAAAGTACACACATGAAAATCATATTAACCACTTCATGTCCCCCTTCCTGCCCAGGCCAATTTTCAGCTTTCAGTGCTATCACACTTTGAATGACAATTGCGCGGTCATGCAACACTGTACCCATATGAATTTTTTAGCATTTGTTTTGAGACAGATAAAGCTTTATTTTGGTGGTATTTATTCACCATTGGGGTTTTTATTTTTTTTTGCTATGTAAATGAAAAAGTCCAAAAATTTTGAAAAACAGTGTTTTTCTTATAAAATTTTGCAAATAAATAATCTTTCTTCATAAATCTTGGCCAAAATTTATTCCGTTATCTTTTTAAAAACCCCAAATTAGTTTATAACCAAAAAATATAATTTTTAAACATTTTTTTTTTATATATTTGTTTTCTTTTAACATACTGTCACCCTAGCAGTACAGTGTCACCATGGTGACACTATACTACTTGTGGGGGGTGATGAAGATTTTTGTTCTTTTTTTTTTTACACTGATTGCTTTTACACCCATGAAGGCTGTAAAAGCAATAATTTCTCCTTCTCCCTAGCTGCATTCTTGCAGCCATTGAGAACTACTGTGTAAGCTGTGATTGGTCACAGCTTGTCACATGGTACAAGGCTGTTGTGAATTGCTTACTACTCTGCATGTGATCACTGATTGGCCAGTCAGTGATCACATGATCAGGACCTCGCACAGAGGTCCCGTCCGACGATCGGTGTTCCACTGTGTCTGGATGACACAGCGGGCACCGGATCACGGGGAGCGCGCAGAAGCAGGGTGCGGGGAGGCCGTTTATAAATGGCCACCCACCCCTGCACTGCCACAGTCTGGCCGTTTATATACATGGGCCAGATGGGAGGTGGTTAAAGGTATGTCATGCCCGTTCTACAGAAGCCGGATGTTCAACCAGCTACTGTCTACAGACTGCTGCACACATGGGCCGAATATCAGCTGGTTTCTGTTTAGCTGGCCAATACCGGCCAATATTCAGGCCTGTGTGTAGCAGGCATTACTGTTAGGGTCCTTTCACAAAGGCTATCTGACCAGGCGCACCTGTCAGTTTTTGAGGCAGACCTGATTGGAAGCTCCATGCAAGTCTAAGTAGTTAACTGTTTAGCACATCCTAGTAGCACTAGGGTAATTTGTTTGAATTCCAACCATGCCACTACCTGCACAGAGTTTGCATGTTCTCCCTGTGCATGCGTAATCTGGTTTCCTCCCACACTACAAAGACATACTGGTAGGTAAATTGGCCCTAGTATGTGTAAGCATGAATGTGAGTTGGGGAACTTAGCTCCCTGAGGGCAGGGACTAATGTGAATGTGTGATATATGTGTAAAGCACTGTGTAAACTGACTGTGCTATATAAATTACCTTTAATAATTAAAATACAGTTGCAAGAAAAAGTATGTGAACCCCTTGGGATTACGTGGAGTTTTGCATGAATTGGGCATAAAATTTGCTCTGAACGTCATCTGAGTCACAACAATAGAAGAACACAGTCTGATGAACATAATACTACACAAACATTAGATGTTGCCATGGTTTAATTGCGCATAACATGTAAACATTCACAGTGCAGGGAGGAAAAAGTATGTGAGGCCCTAGCTTAATGACTTCTCCCAGAGCTAATTGGAGCCAGGAGTGAGCCAACTGTGACTCCAATCAGTGTGATGATATTGGATGTGTTGCTGACAGCTGTCCTGCCCTTAAAAAACACACACCTGTTTTGGGTTTACTGGTTTCAAGAAGCACTGTCTGATGTGAACCATGCCTCGCAGAAAAGAGCTCTCAGAAGACCTACGATCAAGAATTGTTGACTTGCATGAAGCTGGAAAGGGTTACAAAAGTATCTCCAAAAGCCTTGATGTTCATGTGTCCACGGTAAGACAGACTGTCTACAAATGGAGAAAGTTTAGCACTGTTGCTACTCTCCCTAGGCGTGGTCGTCCTGTAAAAATGACTGCAAGAGCACAGCGCAGAATACTGCATGAGATGAAGAAGAATCCCAGAGTGTCAGCTAAAGACCTACAGAAATCTCTGGCACATGCTAACATTTTTGTTGACACATCTACAATAAGGAAAACATTAAATAAGAATGGAGTACATGGGAGGACACCACGGAGGAAGCCATTGCTGTCCAAAAAGAATATTGCAGCACGTTTGAAGTTTGCAAAAGAGCACCTGGATGTTCCACAGCACTACTGGCAAAATATATTGTGGACAGATGAAACCAAGATTGAGTTGTTTGGGAAGAACACACAACACTATGTGTGGAGAAAAAAAGGCACAGCACACCAACATCAAAACCTCATCCCCACTGTAAAACATGGCGGAGGGAGCATCATGGTTTGGGGCTGCTTTGCTGTCTCAGGGCCTGGACGGATTGTTGTCATTGATGGAAAAATGAATTCCAGAGTTTATCAAGACATTTTGCAGGAAAACGTACGACCATCTGTCCGCCAACTGAAGCTCCGCAGAGGATGGGTGATGCAACAGGACAATGACTCAAAGCATACAAGTAATTCAACAAAACAATGGCTGCAACAGCACAGAATATGCCGTCTGAAGTGGCCCAGTCAGAGTCCTGACCTCAACCCGATTGAAATGCTGTGGCATGACCTTAAGAGAGCGATTCACACCAGACATTCCAAGAATATTGCTACACTGAAACAGTTTTGTGAAGAGGAGTGGTCCAAAATTACTCCAGATCGTTGTGCAGGTCTGATCTGCAACTACAGGAAACATTTGGTTGAGGTTATTGCTGCCAAAGGAGGTTCAACCAGTTATTAAGTCCAAAGGTTCACATACTTTTTCCTCCCTGCACTGTGAATGTTTACATGTTATGTGCAATTAAACCATGGCAACATCTAATGTTTGTGTAGTATTATGTTCAGCAGACTGTGTTCTTCTATTGTTGTGACTTAGATGACGTTCAGAGCACATTTTATGCCCAATTCATGCAAAACTCCACGTAATCCCAAGGGGTTCACATACTTTTTCTTGCAACTGTAAATCTGCATCTGATTATCTCCAAATCCAGAAAAAAAATGAAAAAGGCCTGTAACTAAAAGAATCAAGGAGAAACTCATCTTCAAAGTTCATAACTTTGAAAAAGCTTTGAAATCCCCTGTGCTCTTGATGAAGACAATTGAGGACTACTCCTGTGCAAAATGTCTTTAAATGGCCATTTGTAGTTCACATTGAAAGTCTGCGTGTGATGTGGACAGAGCGTTGTCACTCAACTACAGGAAGTGCCTGAGGAAGGACCTTTATGACAGGATCATTGGGTATTATTTTAATGAAAGTAGCAGATTTAAAAATATTGAAAATAATCTTTGAAATAACATAACATATTCATGGGAGAAGACAATCTTACTTGCCACTTTAGAGACTGAGTTTACAGTTTACAGTTCTACACACTTTAAAAAATATACTGCAATCTGAATTTCCATTTATACAACCGAAGCCCCATCTCATTTATGACACGGGAAAACTTTCAAATGAAAATTATGCTTCTTTCCTTTAAAAAATAATTGCCACACTATAAAAAAGAATTTACAGCTCTAAGGAAAACAATTTATACAGCTGGTGTATTGCATTCAGAGCTGTTAGCTAATAACACTGGTAATCAGATGACACAGGCGAGATTAAAACAGATAGCAATTGGAAACGTAAATTCCTTATGAAAGCAAAAACATATTTAATTACCCAAAAAGGCATTGTTTGGTTATCAAATTGTTATCTGCACAGTGTTAATATAAATATATTTTTATTGCATGTAAGGAGGCGAAACAAAGGAAGATTTACCTTCTGGAATATATTTCATGCCTTGAAACAATCCCTCTTGTATAGAAGCATTTAAATAATTCATTTGTAATGCTTAATGTTTATTGTGTTTAATAGTTTCTCCCGCTTTCACATTTAAAACATGTCATCTGTATGCACAGCTGCTCTTTATCATGCTGGAAAGTAAGCATCCTATAAAGAGGTTGTCAGGCAATTGAATGATCCAAAGGCCCAAAGATCTCAGCTAATGCTGCAAATATTTTTGAATGTCCATTTAACACATGGTCCCCCGACGTAGGGAATATTTATCCCCATAGGCTGATAGGACTATCCAATGGGTGAATAAAAATTGTTAGGGTACAAAATGGGTCTCTGTAGAGCTCTACGCCAGGCAGCTAGTGATGCCAAGGGGAAGTGTCACCAATTCACACAAAAATTATTTCTAATAATAATTAGAATAATACTATTATAATAATCACAGTACTGTAATTAAAAGTTGTACTAAAAATATGTATCATAAAAAAAAAAAAAATGATGAGCTTAAATGTTTGGAGACCCCTGATTTAATACAAGTATAACTTACTTTACAATGTTTTAATGGCAGGCAGAAGGATGTTCTTAGCCTTTCCTCTATTTGAATCATGGCCTGTGAATTTATTCAGTCAGTCCATCCGTCCAGAAGTGTGTATCTATCAAGGGTAGATCTGCAATTTGCACATGTAAGGACCCCTAATACTGAACTTATTTGGGTACTGAGTAGGAAAATGGCTTGAGGTGAGTCTGTCATATATCTAGAGATAAAGGCAGGTGAACTTGATTGCAAATCTTGATTTTTCTTGTAAAACGCAAAGCTTGACCTAGCCTTTGAACAGCTCCCAAGCCTAGCTAATGAGTAGTGAAGCTGCCTATCAAAAGACCAATAGGGAAGTTCAGAAGCTTTATAAATGAGCAAGCTAAACTTTTACTGGAAAAGTCAAGAAGTGCAGTAACCACTTCCCACCTGGCCTATAGCAAATTGACCTCCGGGCATGACTTTTGTTGTTCCGTGTGGATGTCATGTGACATCCTCCCAGAACGAGCTTTACGCATGGCTTAGCGGGTGCAATCTGTCACCGACTGTGTCCACCAGACCTTGGGGGTCAGGGGCACCTCAGGTTCAAAGGGCCCCTATACACTGAAACTAAAGTACACAGCAAATCACTAAAGTACTCAACCAAGTCTGGTTACTGCACTTTACTGGAACTGGGAAATTATACATACAGTTGTGTTCAAAATAATAGCAGTGTGTTGAAAAAAGTGAATAAAGCTCAAAATCCTTCTAATAGCTTTTATTTCCATACATACAAATGCATTGGGAACACTACACATTCTATTCCAAAATCAAAACATGAAGAAAAATAGATCAAATTTGTGTTGTTCCTCTAAAACAAGTGAAGAAAAGTGAATATTAGACTGTTCAAAAAAACTCGCAGTGTTTGTATTCTTCTTTACAAACTCAAACATTGACTGTATAAACTGAAAAATTTTTGAAGATTTTGCTTTCCTTTGAATCACTTAATGAATATTTAGTTGTATAAGCACTGTTTCTGAGAACTGCTGTACATCTGTGTTGCATGGCGTCAACCAACGTCTGGCACCTGTGAACAGGTATTCCAGCCCAGGATGATTGGACTACATTCCACAATTCTTCTCTATTTCTTGGTTTTGCCTCAGAAACTGCATCTTTGATGTCACCCCACACGTTTTCTATTGGATTAAGATCTGGGGATTGGGCTGGCCACTCCATAACGTCAATCTTGTTGGTCTGGAACCAAGATGTTGCACGTTTACTGGTGTGTTTGTGGTCGTTGTCTTGTTGGAACACCCATTTCAAGGGCATTTCCTCTTCAGCATAAGGCAGCATGACCTCTTCAAGTATTCTGATGTATTCAAACTGATCCATGATCCCTGGTATGCGATAAATAGGCCCAACACCGTAGTATGAGAAACATCCCCATATCATGATGCTTGTGCAACCATGCTTCACTGTCTTCACAGTGTACTGTGGCTTGAATTCAGTGTTTGGGGGTCGTCTGACAAATTGTCTCCGGCCACTAGACCGAAAAAGAACAATCTTACTTTCATCAGTCTACAAAATGTTGTGTCATTTCTCTTTAGGCCAGTCAATGTGCCCTTTGGCAAATTGTAACCTCTTCAGCACGTCTTTTTTTCAACAGTGGGACTTTGCGGGGGCTTCTTGCAGATAGCTTGGCTTCACATAGGCGTCTTCTAATTGTAACAGTACTCACAGGGAACTTTACACCTTCTTTGATCTTCTTGGTGCTGATTGTTGGCTGAGTCCTTGCCATTTTGGCTATTCTTCTATCCATTCGAATGGTAGTTTTTCGCTTTCTTCCACGTCTTTCAGGTTTTGGTTGCCATTTTAAAGCATTTTCGATCATTTTAGCTGAGCAGCCTATCATTTTCTGCACTTCTTTATATGTTTTCCCCTCTCCAATCAACTTTTTAATCAAGGTACGCTGTTCTTCTGAACAATGTCTGGAACAACCCATTTTCCTCAGAATTTCAGAGAGAAATGCACTGTAACCAGCATGAACAACATTTGCTGCCTTCCTTCCTTAAATAAGGGCAATAATTGCCACCTGTTTTTCAAAGAATGAATGACCTCACTAACAGAACTCCACACTGCTATTATTTTGAACATGCCCCTTTCAATGAGTGATTCAATTACACAGAATCAGCAGCATGCATGTCATGACTGTTGGGTCTGTTGGATTTCTATTACTCTACTACACCTGCTAGTAAATTATTTGCCATGTAGAAATATAATTTCTACCAAAAACAGTGATTGATCAGGTTAGTGATGTCTGACTGCTATTATTTTGAACACAACTGTACATAGCAATATTAAATGAGATATACTGTATCTCTCAAGTATATACATGTATACATGTAAATTCATGCCAGCAAAACATCAACTATTCACAAGTTGAAAATAAAAGTTGCAAACAGGCAGGCGTTATATTGTAGAAGAGACATGCAAGGTCTCTTCTGCAATAAAATACACTTACCTACCTTTTTTGCAATATCCTGTAAAATGTACACTGAGCTGCACATTCACAGCTAACTTCACATTCTGGCACATTTACATGTGTGCATGGGAGAGAATGACATCATCCTGCACTGGCCAATCGAGATGGCAGAAGACCATCACACAGAAGAATCTGGAGAGAATATGCCAGTTTGACAAGGGACCATGCAGATGTGGGAGCATTGGAACGAAGGTTTTTGTTCCACTTTAAGTGTGTAAGTGCTCCATGCATGGTATGCTTGAATTGCCAAAATTCTATTCTTAGTCATGAAATATGAACAAAACATATCCTTCTATGGTGTGTACTTGTCTCAATTAAGAACACTACATGTCATTTGTGTCTGCTGCTTCATTCTTCTGTTATCAGCATGTGTCACTTCTGGCGCGTTTTCCTGACACCAAGAAAAACAAAATGGTGACAGGGGAGGGAGCTCCAGCTGATTGACAGACTCATCTCTGTTCCTGTGAGTTGTATGAAGGGGAGTGTCCCTTCCTTCCAACCAGCTCTCACTTGCAATGTGTAAGTTTTGCAATGTGTAATTTCAGCTCTCCTTCCCCTTTTTTCTGATAGCACAAACAAGTTTTATAAATTGTGGACTTTGAATGCCTGTAGAGTAGAGAAGACTGCAGATAAACAGGTACACTTATGTAGAAGGATTTGTTTAATCTCTGTGCATAATCTGAGGCCAGCCATTTTACTCAGACATCTTTTACAGATGAATGCAGGCAAAACATTACTTACCAAGCTAAAATGTAATGGAGGAAACTCATTTTTTATATTTCTGTATAGAAGGAGGCCCCTTCTGGCAGGGGGTCCAGGGCAATTGCCCCTTTGCTCCCTCATAAATCTCAGGATGTTTATGCGTAATTTCTTTAGACCCAAGCATTGATTTTCACTAATACGCAGATCATTTTTTTTTAGGGGGGGGGGGCAACACTATCCTACAATTCCCTCAATAAAAACATTTGAGCTGTTCAATACAACCCACCTGGTATCTCCCTGATCAAACACGTCAGCCTACTATCAGCTTGTGGGATTGCTTATCTTTTTATTACAGTAAGGTGGTGTCTGGAGTGTTTCCGATACACAATGTGAGACTTATATAAGTATTTATTAGACGTTAAAGGGATTTGGTAAACGTGTCAATTCAGCTGGAGCATAGCGTGGCGTCGAATGCACTTCAAAGCACTGTAGCTAAGTAACTGGAGAGAACACTTTAATATTAAAGAACTGGGGAGGATACGTATGATTAACTCTTTGGCAACTGTCAAAGTTGTGAGGTCCTTACTCACAAATCTTTAATCAAAAGGTTTGGAAAGCGATTTGGACATGTTTACCCGGAAACGGTGAAGAGAAGCTATAACTAAAATAAAAAAAGGGAAGGGGGGATTCAAAGTTAAAGGAGAACTCCAAGCAAAGCACTGAATTCAGTAATAACTATGTAAAGGAAAATGTATCTTGCATACTCCTGCTTCACGTATTCTGCAGATAGGTGTTTTTAACTCTCCAGCTGCTTCTTGAATTTTCCTCCACCAGTTATCAGATCAACAGTCACCGGGGGAGGGGAAGGGTGCAGCTCTAAGGAATCAAATGCTTCCTCTACCAACATGGCCTCCTCCACACAGAGCACTCGCTGTTCTCCTTGCTGAAAAAAAAGCTGCAATTGAGGACATGGACTGCAAGGATCCTCCTGCTCCTACTCCATGTATTCCGTAGATCTGTGAAATCACTCACCATTCTTCTCTTTTCTTCTTTCTCTCTTTAACTTATACCCATCTGAACAGAGCAGGTAGAGAGGGACAGAGTGGTGGGAAAAATTGCTGTTCCCATTATTCAGATCTGTGTGTAAATACCTGCTTGAGCTACTAAGCTCTGTAAATAGCAGGTTTTTTTTGTTTCAGCAAAACAGGTAAAAACATACCTGAACTTAAAAGGTCTCATGGGAAAGATCTGGAAATGTTAACTGTGCGTAAAACGTACCATGAAATATCTACTATTTACTATCTGGCACTCCTGCTCTGTAGAAACTGCGGTCTCTGGCTGATAGCCTCTAGAGAATTGGTGTCCCTGGTGTGCTGCTTACTAATTTCTTGGTAGAAGAGGAAGCTGCAACTAAGGACCTGCAATGCATGAATCCTTCTCCTTTATGTATTCTGCAGATATGTGTTTTGTGGACCTCTCCTGCTACTTTTTGAATATTCCTCCACCAGTTATCAGATCAACTCTTACCAGGAGAAGCAGAGGAAGCAGCTCTGAGGAATCCTTGCTCTACCAAGATGACCTCCTCAACAAAGAGACACAGAGCAGAACAAGGCATGGTATGTCAGTAACTGGAATGATAATCCACAGAGACTACAGAAAATACTGATAACTAGTCATTTGCCCTCTGGTTGTTTTTTTGGCCACAGCTTCTACAATACAGGTCATCTTTCTTTTTCAAGGCTAGTCTGGAAAACATGTGAAAAGGAATTTAGAACTTCACCTGTTTTTTTTTTTTGCTCTATTACATTTAGGATTAAAAAGCCAACACAAAAACATGTTCATTTAGGGGAAAATGACAGGTTCACTAGAATGCTCTTCTTCCCGGCAACCGATACTTACCTTTCCACCCTTCTCTTTGGCCACCAGAAGAAAATAACTAATAGATTATTAAAGTGTTACTAAAGGCAGAATTTTTTTTAAATTAAAGTAACAAACATATTATACTCACCTGCTCTGTGCAGTGGTATTGCACAGAGCAGCCCCAATCCTCCTCTTCTTGGGTCCCCAGTTAGTGATCCTGGCTCCTCCTCTTCTTTGTGTGTCCCCATAGCAAGTCGTTTGCTATGGAGACACATGCTGCGTGTTTGGTCCCGACCTATGTGTCTTCAGAGCTGTGCTCCATTGGCACACACAGTGGGACTTAGCCCCACCTCCCACTTCCTCTTCACCACATTTGATTGACAGCAGCAAGAGCCAATGGCTCCTGCTGTTGTTCGAGTCCCTGTGTGAAGATGAAGCGAAGGGAGAAGAGATGCAACTGTGCAGAGCACTAATCTCTTCTCTCCTCTTTTTGCCTTCACACAGGGAAACTAAAAACGTTTTTTTTACCCAAATACAAGCAATGTATTCATTAAAAAAAGTTTTTTCAGTTTATTATCACTTTAATGCTATAAGAAAACTGCTACTTCATTTAAAGGCAGTTCTCAAGTACATGGATAGTTTTTATTTATTGTCCACATTTAGAAATTGCATTACAATCAGTGAGCTGTGAGAGGGGTATTTCCTGATGTTTTTTGCCTCAAGCTTAATATGAGGGATGGGAGGTTTTCTAATCCACCTCAGCATGGTCTCTTCACACTAGTTAATTGCCAGATTGCATTCTTATAAGGCTATTGACCAAACCAATAAATTAATCCTCCTACTGTGCACAATGACAGGTCCACTTTACCTTCTGCACACCATCTGTTCTTAAAATGAGATCAATTCCTTCCTGTAGTTTCTTCATTAGAACCGAAAGTTGAATTTCAGACAAGTGATGAGACATCGATAAACTATAGATAGAGTTCTAAGTGCTGATTAAGTCTGTTTTTCTGCAAACTTTAATAGACTAAAAACTTTTCATTCTGGAAAAGACTTGAAAACCAAGATCAATCTTTGGAACTGTAGAATATAAATCTGCAGTCTAGATCAGAATCTGGAATTGCCATCCATTCTCTATTAGAGAGCAGTTCCAGGCAGCAAGTTAAACTAATCACTGAGCTATTAATGTTTGCCAACAAAGGCTGCAGCTGTACATAAAGTATACCTAAAGGCAAACCATTTTATTTTAGTTTTGGATAGAGTAGTGAGGGGTTAGAGTCCCCATTAGTGAAAATGACCCTTTCTATTTGTCATGGTGACCATTACCGCTGGTACTGTGAGGGAAAAGCCGGAATATTGAGTTGTCATCAGAACAGAAGAGAGAAAATATTCTAATGGGTTCACTCGTTCTATAAAAGTAGAATTCCTGAAAACCTAACTAGTCTTAACCCCTTCCCATACGCACATATACGGCCTCTTAGCGGGTGGACTTTATTGCAGAGTGGCTGCATATATATGTGCCTCTATGTAAACACTTCACTGTGCTGAGAAGGCGCTCCCTGCATGCTCTCAGCATAGGAATCGGCGGGTACCATAAACCTCCCAATACATACTTGCTAATCAGGAGCTTTCCAATCATGTGACCGTTGTGGCTGCCGATCACAGCAGTCACGTGATCAGAATGCTTGGCTCTGCCTTCCAGCATTCAGAACCTCTTACAGGGCCAGGAGGCGGCTGTGGAAAGGGGTTAAAAACGCCCCCTCCAAACACATATTCTGACTAACCTGTGTAAGAAAGATCTGTATATTTAACCATTTTAAGACCGATATGGTGTCATCTTTTACCCCTTCCATATTCAACCCAAAATACAAAAACAGTTTTGGCTTTAGATGCACTTTAAAGGCTAACTAGATTTTCTAGACTGGTCCCTCTTGCTCAGGTGGTCTAAGGTCCTGACATCATCAAGCCCAAAGCAAGGTATAAAACCCTGGATTAGTTTTGATGCTTATGATGTCCACCGATGGACCAGAAAGTAAAAGCGCTTCTCCTCTTCCCTAGACCAAACTAGCACCCAGTCTTTGCAGTGCAGGCACACCCCCATTGCCATGGATAATTTTAAAGTTTGCTGGAGTTGGGCTTTGAGTCTGAAAAACAACACAATTGTAATCCACTTTAGCCATAATGTAAAGAGCACCTTACTGTGTCGCTGGGAATGTACTTCCTGAAGAATGTGTTCTTTACTGTCTCCTTGATTTTTTTTTGTCTGTAAGAGTTCACATTTATCCAGGTCATTATATAGCTAGCAGTAGTAAGCCATACTCAACTGGGCTTAGTCTGTAATGTTGAAGACGTTTCACTACTTATTCAATTAGCTTCCTCTGTTTCATTGAACCGGATGAGTAGCAAATGCCTTGTACCAGCTGAGTGTGACTAACTGCTACCAGGTCTGATTTTTTTTCCACCTGGCTTTACTTGAGAATTCTTCTTTTGAATCACAAACAGGGGTTCTTAGGTCATCACATAAGAAGAGTCTAAGGTGGACTGGAACACCAGTGATGCTTGGATGTAAAACTTAAGTACCAAAGTAATAAACTCTGCTCCCTGTTTACATCTTAGAGTATAATTTTCAGTTTGGACTGGAGTGTACTTTTAATTGCTATTACCATAATATATCATTTTTTGTCATTCCCTCGGTTAAGCCAGTGATTACTCATAGATTAACGGAAAAAGAAGTTCAAAAGAAATTGTCTATTGATGTTCCTTTTCTTTGGACTCTGTCTACTGCTTCTGTCTACTGTGGAATTTATGCAATCTCTATGGATTTCCACCAACACTATCATCAAAATGATGTCTAATTTATATTTAGATTTTGTACAAAGCCTCCGATTTCCCTGAGTTACTTTTAGCAGCCGCAGCTGTTATTGTGGCTGTTCACAATAGCTATTTCATGTTATTGTACTGCAAATAATACTTTGTTGTCTAACCAGTAATCAAGTAATAATAGTTTATATGTTAGGCTGAGCCAACCTACACATATCCAAGTAACAGAGAAAGCTGAACCACTTTAAAATAGCCAAACGTTTTTCACCTTCAGAAGCAGAATCAGTCAAGGAAATGTATTAACACACCAGGACTGGACAACTCCTAGGAGCCAAGCTGCTGTGGCGGCAACACCTAAATCATTGTGGTTGCTGGTTTTGTGAGCTTTTTTATGGTCGTTTGAGGTCTCCTGGCTACTTTATGGTGTGTAAGGTTGACATTACACTGAGAACATTTCAGAAACAGACTAAATTTGATCATTGGGTTGGCTTGTCTTTGAAAGTGCTGGGTTTAAACTTGTCCACTTAACAGTACCTGCATCCAGAATACAATAGTTGGTAGGGAAAATTCTTCCATCCATGCAAGTATGGCCAGCGTAGGATTGCCTGCCTTCTATCTTGAAGTTAACTTCCAGGCAAACCAATAAAATACTGAAATAAAATACATATATGGGAACTGTTTTACCTACCAATTGTTTTAAATCTCTGTGTGTCCATTCCTCTTATTTGCACAACCTCCTCACACAGTACAGTCAGGTGTGTGACACCACCTGAATACAATGGTGTCCTCTCTCCACCCCTAGTCTACTAATTGGACACTGCATAAGCAGCAGCAGAAGATAATGTAATTTGTTTACGCTGCTCTCTCCTCCTATCGAGAGGTTTATTGTCAGCACATGAAGCTTATTCCCTGTCCTACCCCTTCCTCTCCCAGTCTGAGTGCTGCTGTTGTTGAGTTTGTAATCAAGTCAGGTTCAGGAACATTAACTAGGGTAACGCATGTCAAACACAGGTTCCCCCTGGGTTCTTTGAAGTAGTGTAGATGTTCAGAGGCTGCATTTAACCAGCTTTGTGTTCCATTTTTTGGATGTTTTATTAAACCACAGGAAAGCAGGTCAAACGCAACTTTTTTTTTTTTGCATTCAAAAAATTATGTACATTTAATTACTTCTATTATCCAATCATGTACAAGTAAACATGCATTTTTTTACATTTTCCTTGCATGTGATTGGGTATTCTTTGCAAAATCAAGCTTCACCTCATTTACTAAGTTCTTCAGCAGATGCCCTTGCAGAGTGAAACTGTACTTGCAAAGTGCACATACTATTTGCCTTTACTAAATCAACCCTTCTGAGTCATTAATCTAGAACATGTATAATCACCAGCCACTTTATTAGGTACCCCTTTTCAACTGCTTGGTAGCACAAATTGCTAATCAGCCAATCACATGGCAGCAACTCAATGCATTTAGGCATCTAGACCTGGTGAAAATAATTTGCTGAACTTCAAACCAAAATCTCTGAGGAATGTTGAATCTATGCCACGAAGAATTAAGGCAGTTCTGAAGGCAAAAGGAGATCCAACCCGGTATTAGCAAGGCATGCCTAATAAAGTGGCCAGTGAGTGTATGTAGATCTGGAAAGTCGGGTCTGGAAGCCCTTATCTGCATTAATTTTCAGGTCAGCAACCCAAATATTTGAAACAAAAGGGTTCGTGATAGCCAAGCAACTTGCATTTTCAGAAGCATTGATAAACAGTAGCAGTTTTCATGTTTTTGTGATAACATTTTTTCTTTAATTGTATTATTCCTTGAAATTCTGTATGATTTTTGTACAGGGTAAAGCTCTTCTCAAATTTACTCATCACCTTCCTTCTTTTACGAAGACCACCTCACTTCCTTTGAAGCCCACTAAGCAGCTAGAAGGCAATGAGCCAGTTTCTGGGAAAACTTTCTCTCCTCCTGAACGGAGAAATAATATCTACTGTTCCACTGCTAGCTTCAGAATGACAGCCGGCATTGGCAAATCAAAAACTAAAAACAATGCGACTAGCACTGAAGCTTTAAAGTATTGCTACAACCTGCAGGAGTAGAGAAAGCTTGACAAGGGCTGTCACACCACTGCTGAACAAGCTTCCCTGGA
The DNA here is from genome assembly GCF_062004578.1 of Staurois parvus. Classification (NCBI taxonomy): domain Eukaryota; kingdom Metazoa; phylum Chordata; class Amphibia; order Anura; family Ranidae; genus Staurois; species Staurois parvus. Next base: position 1,142,242 of record NW_028318236.1, read on the forward strand.
GATCAGATGACTTTAACAAATCAAAGAGGATGAGAATGGGTGAGACAGATGGGACGAGGAAATGCCCCTCGGACAATTCTGTTCCTCTGGATCACAGCATCGATCTGGCAACACTGATCCAAAGATGATGATGACAGTAGAGAGAGACTCACTTCCTTCTGTATCTAGTGATTCCCCACCTGTACGCCGTATGCATTCTATTCCGCTCCTATGTATTTAGCACTTTTTTGTCCAGCGGTAAAATAATTATATCACTTTACCAACAAGTGTAAAAATAAAAATATGGTAGATTTAGAAATGAAAGTTGTCATACTTTGCAAAGCATGCCATGATCCAGGGGCGCACAGGTGCCACTCTGCAGGGAGCACCTTACATGACCTGACCTGTGCACCCAAATTCCCTTTGTTCTAGTCACGCCCATAATGTGTGGTTATGCCACCTTCTTATGGAGAGGGGCATACACCTGTGCAGGGGAAGAGTGGAATCGTTTAGATCAGGGCAAAGGGGCAACAACAAGTGCCCTTTGTCAGAAAATGCACTTATTCATTAACTCACAAATGATCAAGCCCAGTGTCAGCAGTCAGGAAATCCTGAAAGATACTAGTTTGCAATGATAAAGGGGCAACCTGTGTTTCAGGAACATGGAACGCACGTGTTTCAGGAACATGGAACGCACATGTTCCATGGCAGCTGCTGGTCTCACTCCAACATCCTGGTTTTGGCTGAGCTGCACTCTCCCTTCTGACTGTCCTCCTGCAGGGTGATTGATGTAGACATCAATTGTTACTGTTTTAGGCCTGCCAATCCCATAGGGTCCTGCTTGTAATAGTGTTTGCAACACATGCTTTAAGCTCTCCATTTTACTGCCTTGTTCCCGTGCCTCAATCTTTACCTCTGCCCTATTCCTACCCAGCCAGTAAGTTTGGATTTCCTTGTATTGACCTCGGATTGGACTTTTGACAACTCTCTGAACTCAGCTTGCCTTGTGACCACAAATTTGACCCTGACTATTCTCTGAACAATGCCTGCCCTGAACCCAGACAGCCACTGGACCACTGTCGGCCAACTGCAAGTACCTGTTTGCTGTACTTAGCTTGCGCCTGGCCCAGTGTGGTAACCAGGCACTTTAGCATTGTCTAGAAGACCTGGGGACAACCAAGTACTTGTAGGCCTGCTTGCCTTATGGGAAAGGGGGCTGCTATAGGTGAAGAGCACAGAGCCAGCTATAGTGCTTGACCACCAACGCTAGGGGTAGGCAGGACACTGTGGTCCTGGAACTCTTTATGTTGTCAGTGATTTGCGGTTTTTTGGTTGTGTAGATTCCTAATCCTTTACCAACTATGAGGCGAGACTGGGTTGTTTGCTTTTTTTTTTTACATGAAATTTTTTATTGATTTTACAGTAGCACCAGGCCTGCTGTTAGAAATCACAGGGCCCCACAGAGACTGACAGTCCCCCCCCCCCCCCAAAAAAAACCCCCAAAATATTAAAATTATATATTCATTAAGAATACACTAAAATCATTATTAGCGGACAGCAGAGAGGTGATCTGTGAGGTGGGGGGGGGGTCAATTACAAGAACCAATCCCCTGTTTGTCTCATCCTGCAACAGTTGAAAGTCGATGGGGAGGAGAGAAGGAGAAGCCAGCTTTTAGCTGCTGCAGGGAGAGACACACAGGGGATCAGTTCCTCTAATTGCCCACACCAGCACAACCCCTCCACTTCACGGATCACCTCCTCTCTTGGCCATATCCAATTCTTCTGCTGCCCAGGCACCCCTGCTGGCCTGGGCCCCGTACAAGAGGACTTGCGCTATCCCCTTATCAGCATCCCAGAGTAGCACACAAGGTTATGCAACTCACAGTGAACAACACACATCCACTTAGCAAAGTGCTTACATACATCAAGGCACCGGCTAGTCATACATACAGGCGTATTCCAAGTGCCATCTGATATATATATACCATCTGATATATTATATACAGTACATATGAAGAAAAGGATGTTGCCATTAACATAGCTAATAAATCTGTGTTGAGAGTAAGGCCATGTGTCTTTATTCATAATTATACTGTTCAGCCTTGAACAGGTATCACTGCATTACAGGAAGTTTGTTAAAGGAATCATAAGGTATTATTCAATTCATATTGTGGATTGTGTTTCCAGCCAGAGGGATCAGAGTTTGGATTGTGTGCTTTGCTGGCTGAATACAAATCCCCTACCTATTACCGCCTTTTTCTCCTGAAGAAACAGATTTAATATTTGGCATAAAAGTGATCTCATCCCTCTGCATGTATAGGCTGGAGCCTTAGAAGGTCACCGAATATTTAATACCAATAAGTATCAACACCCCTTTCTCTGGGTCAGCTGCCTCCCACAACTTGCAATACCATCTCTATGCTGACAATACCCAAATCAATCTCTCTGTCTCTCTGTGCGCCTCTTTGTCTTCTTGCACACCACTAACCCAGAGCCTGAAAAAGACGCTCGCCCAATGCGAGGAGAAATTCCTCTGTGGCGAGCAGCGAGCACAGATGAAGCATGGAGCGACTGTACCTGCGCTCCAATCCTCATTGTGAAGCCGAGTTCTGGTTTACAACTTCCGGTTTCCGGCTTCTGTGGCACCGCCACTGAGGGGACAGGTGCAGGAGAGGTCCGCTCTCTTCCGCTGAGAGGCAACACCCTCTCCACCGCCACGGGGGACTCGGAGGGACTAGGAGTAAGTACTGTAGTGTATACAACATGTCATATCACTATAATGGAGTACAGGGGAGCTGGGATATACATACTGTATACATGTCATATCACTATAATGGAGTACAGGGGAGCTGGGATATACATTACTGTATACATGTCATATCACTATAATGGAGTACAGGGGAGCTGGGATATACATTACTGTGTACATGTCATATCACTATAATGGAGTACAGGGGAGCTGGGATATACATTACTGTATACATGTCATATCACTATAATGGAGTACACGGGAGCTGGGATATACATACTGTATACATGTCATATCACTATAATGGAGTACAGGGGAGGGGGATATACATTACTGTATACATGTCATATCACTATAATGGAGTACAGGGGAGCTGGGATATACATACTGTATACATGTCATATCACTATAATGGAGTACAGGGGAGCTGGGATATACATTACTGTGTACATGTCATATCACTATAATGGAGTACAGGGGAGCTGGGTTATACATTACTGTATACATGTCATATCACTATAATGGAGTACAGGGGAGCTGGGATATACATTACTGTGTACATGTCATATCACTATAATGGAGTACAGGGGAGCTGGGTTATACATTACTGTATACATGTCATATCACTATAATGGAGTACAGGGGAGCTGGGATATACATACTGTATACATGTCATATCACTATAATGGAGTACAGGGGAGCTGGGATATACATTACTGTATACACGTCATATCACTATAATGGAGTACAGGGGAGCTGGGTTATACATTACTGTATACACATCATATCACTATAATGGAGTACAGGGGAGCTGGGTTATACATTACTGTATACACATCATATCACTATAATGGAGTACAGGGGAGCTGGGTTATACATTACTGTATACATATATCACTATAATGGAGTACAGGGGAGCTGGGATATACATTATTGTATACATGTCATATCACTATAATGGAGTACAGGGGAGCTGGGATATACATTACTGTATACATATCATATCACTATAATGGAGTACAGGGGAGCTGGGTTATACATTACTGTATACATATATCACTATAATGGAGTACAGGGGAGCTGGGATATACATTACTGTATACATGTCATATCACTATAATGGAGTACAGGGGAGGGGGATATACATTACTGTATACATGTCATATCACTATAATGGAGTACAGGGGAGCTGGGATATACATTACTGTATACATGTCATATCACTATAATGGAGTACAGGGGAGGGGGATATACATTACTGTATACATGTCATATCACTATAATGGAGTACAGGGGAGCTGGGATATACAATACTGTATACATATCATATCACTATAATGGAGTACAGGGGAGGGGGATATACATTACTGTATACATGTCATATCACTATAATGGAGTACAGGGGAGCTGGGATATACATTACTGTGTACAGTTTTATATTTTGGACTCTTTATTTTAAAGAAAAATGTAATTTCATAAAGTTTTAAGTGGGCGTGGTTGGGGCGGGGCAGGGTGGGGTTGGGGACGGACCTGGGCAAGGTTGGGTGGGGCAACTGGTGGAGTGTAAGTTTTGTGACCGACAAGCCGCCTGTCCATTTCCATCCGACTGCTATCCGATCCATCAAACAGAAGAGGAACGGATCCCCATCCATCTGTTTTTGGCATACAGGATCAGATGCCGGCAAGTGTAAGCTGACACCTGCCGATCCATAGAGGTCTATGGACGGTCTGATTGGGTCTGCCTGAAAAGCTGACAGGTGGATCCAATCGGACTGTAAGTGTGAAAGGGGCCTTAGAGTGTAGGCTCTCATGAGCAGAGGACCCTATGAACCCTCTTGAATTGAATCGAAACTGTAATGTCTCCCTTTATTTTGTGAAGCACTGTGCAAACGGTTGGTGCTATATACAGTGCATCCTATATTAGAATAGTTACCATGGTGCTATATACAGTGCATCCTATATTAGAATAGTTACCATGGTGCTATATACAGTGCATCCTATATTAGAATAGTTACCATGGTGCTATATACAGTGCATCCTATATTAGAATAGTTACCATGGTGCTATATACAGTGCATCCTATATTAGAATAGTTACCAATGAGCCAAACAGAAGACTTGGGGAATATTAGGAGGTTATAGTTTTCATTAAACACTTGTAAAAAAAGAAACCGAGTACTAAAATGGCACACAATCCATATCTTGTCCTGGGGCGACAACCTTGCTCCTTCATATTGAGCATTGTTACCCTTGGACAGGCAAGTGTAATACTACGGCAGGCCATGGATGATGCAATTTTCTTTCCTCGGGTTGCAGGAAAGAATATTGCTCAATTCTCCCATGAACACAGTAAGGCTACGTTCACACTAGCATTGTGTGCAGGCGGCAGAGAGGCGTTTGGGAAGCGTTTTTACTGCTTCCCAAACGCATCGGACAATTCTGCACATTGCAGCACATGGTGCTGTTCTAACGGTAGCATTAGCGTCGCGTCACGGCAAAACGGACGCCTCTGGTCGAGTCAGGAGGCATTGAAGTCTCCTATTCTAGTCTATGGTGTCACTCCGCAAACGCCCAGCCGGCATTTGCGGTGCGGTTGCGACGCGGTTGCGGAGCGGTAACACCATTCAAACTTCATTAGAGGCATTTGTGGGGCGTTTTTAACCACTTTCCTACCAGGCACTTATACCCCCTTCTTTACCAGGCCAATTTTCAGCTTTCAGCGCTGCCGCACTTTGATTGACAATTGCGCGGTCATGCAACATTGTACCCATATGAAATTTTGATAATTTTTTTCTCACAAATAGAACTTTCTTTTGGTGGTATTTAATCGCCACTGGGCACTTTTTGCGCTATAAATAAAAAAAGTGCAAAAAATTTGAAAAAAAAAAAGTTTGTTTCTTTTATAAAATGTTTCAAACAGGTATTTTTTCTCCTTCACTGATGTGCGTTGATGAGGCAGCACTGATGGGCACTGATAGGCGGCACTGATAGGCAGCACTAAAGGGCACTGACAGGCAGTACTAATGAGGTGGCACGGATAGGCGGCACTGATAGACAGCACTAATGAGGTGGCACGGATAGGCGGCACTGATAGACAGCACTAATTAGGGGTCACGGATAGGCGGCACTAATATGCAGCACTGATAGGCGGCAGTGATAGGTGACACTGATTATGGGTACTGATAGACGGCACTGACTGGCATCACTGCTGGGCACTGACTGGCGGCACTGACTGGCACAACCCCTGGGCACTGACTGGTGGCACTGACTGGCAGCACTGCTGGGCTGCACTGGTGGGTGTCACTGGTGGGCAGCACAGGTGGGTGGCACTGGTGGGCACAGGTGGGTGGGCACAGGTGGGTGGCACTGCTGGGCACATGTAGGTGGCACTTCTGGGCACAGGTAGGTGGCACTGCAGAGTGGCACAGGTGGGCGCACTGCTGGGCACAGGTGCGTGCACTGCTGGGCACAGGTGGGTGCACTGCTGGGCACGGGTGGGCGGAGCTAGTGGGCGCACTGCTGGGCGGAACTTGCGGGCGGCACTGCTGGGCACCGATCATCAGGGCACTGATCATCAGTGCCCTGATGATCGGTGCCGATCCCCGCTCTTTACAACTGCCGGTTCTCGGCAGTACTTTCCTCACGATCTGACAGCGGGAGGAAAGTGCAGCAGAGAACCGGCACTTGCATTTCCCTGTGATCAGCGTGTCATTGGACACCGCTGATCACGTGGTAAAAGGCCGCTGTGATTGGCCTTTTACCACATCACGTGATCAGCTGTGTCCGTAGGACACAGCAATCACGGAGATCGCTGGGTGCGCGCCCCCTGGGGCACGCAGGAGAGCGCGTTCTGGGAGGACGTCATATGACGTCCACCCAGAACTGGCCGGCCGCAGTGCAGCTGTCATTCGGCTATCTGCGGTCCGCAGCTGGTTAAAGCGCAGCAAACGCCTAGCAACCGTCGCTAAACCGCGCATGCGGCGTTTGTGGAGCGTTTGCGAGCGTTAAAAAACGCTCCGCAAACACCAGACCAACGCTTGCCAAAAGGTATAGGGGCATTTGGCAAGCGTTGATAAAACAGTCAAGTGTGAACGAGCCCTTAGTGTTGATGTGGGAATCCCTCCCATGGAGCTATTGTGTTCTCCAGGTGTGTGGGGATTTGTGTGTGTGCAGGAACACAATAATCAATGTGATCAGCTATAGAAGTTGGCAAAAACCGCATGCTAGAAATCTCACATCTGATTGATAGATCAACTTGGGTACAAACAGTATGTCCATAGCCCGATTGAATTTCGTCCGGTCCCTGCTGAATTGGCCGAGAATTGAACCATCTATGGCCAGCTTACCAGGTGAAAATAAAGGAAGATTAAACCAAAAAAGACTGGTAGGCCGCAACATATTACATTCATGTTCTTGGGTTTAGAAATACTTTACGTTGATTCTAGTACATGGATGGGCTTTCAAGATTCTTCATGGGTATTGTTACAAGAACAATAGAAATCAACATAAATATAAAGCTCTAAGACTCATTCTTCATCATTTCTTATATGTAATAAATTTACATTCAGAAAACCTACAGTAGGGAGCCAGTAACAATGTCTCTAATGAAGCTTAAGCCTTCCATAATCCATGTGTTTACAGTCTACTGGGGCTGGCGAGCATACAGTAAATACACAAATGCATTAATACTGCTCCATGTGCATATCTAGTTTAAAGCTTAAACTCCCTCTGTGAGCCAATAACAACATTATTTAATAAAGGTGCAAAATATCACTGTTTATGACCTACGCGTATTACAATACTGTGCGCCAAGCTGTAAATTATAAAGACATATGCATGGAGAAGATAACAGTATTGTCCTACAATCACACATAATAGCTCAGCAAGGAAGAGGACTACAAGAAAGCCCTATATTCTGCTCTCCTGCTTCCAAATTCAATACACAAAAGAAAATATTATAGTTTGCTACATGCATTTACTGTATATTAGGATCAATGTTTGCTATAAAGCATGCCAATTATTACGTTATGTTGTCTACATGTAGATAGGAGGACAGGGTGGGGGGTATGGTAAGGGATGGAAGAGTAGGGAAGACAGTAGGGCAGAAAAGAAGGAAAGGGGTCCTGTATTTCATTGAATTTTAGCTGTCTGCTTCCCTGCCTCTGAGTTTCTCTCTCTCTCTCCCCCCTGGTGATCTTTTATATTGGACAAAAATAAAGGGGAATTTATATGGGGTATATGTTAGTCTGGTGACTAACATTCTAAGGCTATCTCTTTGAAAAGATTAAGGCTCTATGCACACTAGTGTTATTTAAGCTCCTAGAAACTGTTATCAGCGATAATTTTTTCTGCTCCTAGAAGCTAAATAGTGATATCCTATGTGTCCATGCGCTCTACTTGCGTTTTTCAAACTTCATTGTTTAGGAGCAGAAAAAAAAAAAGATTTTGCAGAGTTTCTGGGAGCGTTTATTCAGCAAAAAAACCAATGAACGCTCCTAGACACAACTAAAACACTGCTAACAGCTTTTTACAATTTTTTTTTCTTAACTACATGTACTGTAAAAACGCTATCTAAACGCTACAAAAAACATGATTACCAGCGTTTTTTTGAGTTAAAAAAATGCTAGTGTGCATGGAATCTCTCTCACTACAGTTTGTATTTACAGGACAGGAAATTAACATCTCCCCAATGTGGCACAGATAGTAGCTAAAAAACAAAACAAACAAACAAACACAAGAGTCTTAACTACTCCCTACTCTGTCCAAAAGTAAAATAAAACATTTAGTTTCGTAAATATTTTTTTAGAAAATACAGAAGCATGTAACATTTTATGTTACTTGTATGGAATTTGTTAATGATAACAAGAAAAGCAGTAAAACAGATCCCCTCAGCAACAATAGATTCCCCACAGCAACATTAGACCCCCCGACAACAATAGATCACCCCAGCAACAATAGAGCCACTCAGCAACAAGAGACGCACCTGCTACAAAATACCCTCTAGTAACAATAGATTCACCACAGCAACAATAGACCCCCACCAGCAGCAATAGATCTCCCAGCAGTCAGCATCAATAGACTCTCCAGTTGCTGAGGAGATCTGTTGTCGCTGGGATTCTAATAAAATATTTTGTTAATGATTTATTAGTTTGTTAATGATTACAGAGTGGCATTAGGGTAACACAAAACTCTGGTTTAAAAAAATATATATATATATTTAAAGTTGTTGTAAACCCTCACCTTGTAAAACAACTCATTCAGAATAAAATAGAAATGAAGGATATAAACTTTTTTCCCCCTTTTTTATAAGTGATCACATACCCTCTGTTCTCATCTGCATAAGAGCTAGGGAAGGAGAAGGAACAGCACAATGATCTTCACAGTGAATGGCTGTGCAGGGTAGGCGGGAGTTGTGTCATCAGAAGTCTGATTATTGGAGGAAAGCAGGCTAGATTCCCAGCACAGCTAGAGATCTGACCATGGTGTGCTCTCCTGTCTAGTGTAGTCGGTTTTTAGTAGGAAAGCAGGGGGACTGGCAGGAACACCAGGGGTTTCACACAAAGAAAGCAATACAAAGAGAACACAATACGTTTTTATACAGTACATGGTATAGCAGGCACATATCAGGAATATGAAATGTTCCATTTACATATTCTTAAAGTATAAATTCTTAAAGTGTTACTAAACCCAGGATGATGCATTCACTATATCTGGTCTCCCCGGACGCTGCATCACTATATCTGATCTCCCCGAACCCTGCATTCACTATATCTGGTCTCCCCGGACGCTGCATCACTATATCTGATCTCCCCGAACCCTGCATTCACTATAGCTGGTCTCCCCGGACCCTGCATTCACTATATCTGATCTCCCCAAACCCTGCATTCACTATAGCTGGTCTCCCCGGACTCTGCATTCACTACATCTGATCTCCCCGAACCCTGCATTCACTATAGCTGGTCTCCCCGGACCCTGCATTCACTATAGCTGGTCTCCCCGAACCCTGCATTCACTATAGCTGGTCTCCCCGAACCCTGCATTCACTATATCTGGTCTCCCCGGACCCTGCATTCACTATATCTGGTCTCCCCGGACCCTGCATTCACTATATCTGGTCCCCCACAGTATACAGAACATGGAAATGCAATTATTTTAGTAAATAAAAACTGCTAAATACCTTTCCTCATCAGCAGTTTTGTGACTTCTATCGGTGTCCAGCCCATTACTAGCTAAAGCTTGTAGGAGAAGTTTTCTTTCTGCTCTAGGAGGATGCAAAACACCTGACCTCTGTCTGACCAGTGCTGATTGGCCCTATGCTGATCACATGTACTCTCCCAAGTATAAAAAAAAACAAAACTCTTGCAATACACAATAAACTGAGCATGTGCAAAATGCCTACGGTTCAGTCTGTCTTATTAGGAGATAAGAGGCGGTTGCTTGAAAAAGGGGAGGAACAGGGAAGAAAGGGTCAAACGGATTTTTTACACAATGCAAAGGATTGACCCCTTAGGTTCCACAATGAGCATAACAAGCATGCTTTACTGCATACAGTATACAGACTGATTTTACTGTTGTGGGTTTAGTAATACTTTAGGCCTCATGCACACTGGTTTATTGTAAACATTGTTTCTGACGAAAGAAAATCTGCTTTAAAAAGTCAGATTTTTTCCAAACTTGTTTAGGCGCGTTTAGATGCAGTTGACATATGGGTGTTTATTCATTTAATTGGCAAAAATTTAATTTATTCGGGCCATTTAAAATAATAATCACTCAAGTGCTAAACACACCTAGCCGCACTTGGCACTGTTTTATGCTCAAAAGCTCCTCTCCTGAATGTGATTCTTCTGCATTCAGAAGAAGGTTTGACTGCCTCTAAATGCTGCTGCTCCTAAACTCCTCTAAAAACCTAAAAGCCACATAGGCGTTATTTATTAAAACTGGAGAGTGCACATTCTGGTGCAGCTCTGCACAGAAACCAATCAGCTTCCAGGTTTTAATGCCAAAGCTTAATTGAACAAGCTGAAATTAGAAGCCGATTGGCTACCATGCACAGCTGCACCAGATTCTGAGTGCACCAGTTTAATAAATCTACCCTCTAGGCTTTTATTGAATGCATTCAGGGGCTTAGGCAAAAAAATTCCAAGCCCCAAAAATGTCAGCCCCCAAATAATGGTTTGGAGCAGCAGCGTGCATGAGGCCTAACTCAAAAAAAGAATCTTCCATTGCTCTCAGCCTGCTGGGATCTGACTTTGTGGTAGAGGGTAACTCCATTCATTCTCCATGGTTGTACTGTATGAGGGAATGTAGCCACCCTTTCTTACGCATTCCCAAGATGGACTATGGACAATGCAATGTGAAGTGTTCAATGACTGCAACTAATGTGCAGTGCTTGTTCCAAACAAATGGAAGTTAGAGGAATAGTAGAGGTTCGGTAACTCATGAAGGACATTACAAGAAGGCAGAAATACACAGAAGAAACAATTTTATTAAAAAATAGATTGCATTGCCATTAGGTAGTGGATGTGTATAGATTATTATTGGAGAGTAAGGATCTTGTTTAGAGTCGCTTTAAATTTAGGTTTTTTTTTATATCTGCTTAAAGTTGAGCTTTATGCATTAAAAAGATAATTTGAAGGACTCGGTTTTGGTGTAGGGTTCCGATGAAGAGAAGGTTTAGCCAAAGTACAAGGTTAAGGTTGGGATCAAGCCTCATGGGTTTTCCCTTCAAGCTGGAGAAATAAACCCTACTAACAATGCTCCTAAACATGACCAAAGACAAGAGGAATAGATTTTAAAGAAACCAGACTTCCAGGCAGTTAATTGCAAATACAGCAAATGAAAATAGAACTCCTGCAACTTTTCCTCAAAAATCTAATGGGAATTGGTTTGTTTACCCTGAAACAAAGGCAACTTTAAATACTGTATTGATGTAATTTAAATTATTTGCTGGCTTAAAGAGAAACAGTTGAGTTAGAGACGTCAGCTGTCCTTTCCCAATAATTTGAACTTTATACAAGTTTTCTTTCGCAGACGTCTTGCTTGCCAGTGATAAAGATAAAAGGCAGAACATATACAAACAGTACTTAGCAGAAAATAAAAACACGAGAAGCCCTTAGATACTCTATGAGATTATAGTCAAACTCATGTCAATGGAGGTAGGCAGATAATCGAAGGTGGCCATTCACAGATGAAAAATTGATTGGGCACAATGGAAATTTGTTCTGATTGACACTCTTTCTAACCCCCAACCTCTGAAACAAACAGTGCTTAGCTTGTTTTACAACCCCATGCAATCATTGACATTAACATGGAAACTTCGCCATGGTGACTGTTTGTGTTAATTGTGCTACTGGAAGAAAGTTGTATTGTGCCTACTAAGCCAATGGTAGTAATTAATGTAGAACAGCTTCTCAACTAGGAGTCCTCCTGATGGGTTCCTTGACAAATGAACAGTGATGACCTCCTACATACATTGACCACCAATGCAAGGTGGAATGTCTACACTGACCATTAACATTAGAGACTAGAGCTTCACAAATAAATAGATTCGATATTAATATTGATAATTAATATTACTACTACACAGGATTTCTATAGTGCCACGGTTTGCACGGCGCTTTACAATATAAAGGGTGACAGTACAGTTGCAATACAATAAAATGCAAGAAGGTTAAGAGGGCCCTGCCCATAAGAGCTTGCAATCTAATTTAAATAGTGTCAGAACTGTTATGAGAGGAATATCTATTTTATCATTTTTAATTCTTGGATCATATAAAAGAAATTCCAAGTAAGTAGAGACAAATGTCTTCCTTTTAGTTTGACTACAACATAAGGCTCAGTTCACACTACTGCAACCTGAAAGTCACGCGACTTATGGTGTGACTAGGTCAGGGGACTTCCTGGTGATTTGCTGGCGACTTGAGTACTACTTTGATGTGACATGATGTGACTTTGAAGCAGGGGTGGACTGAGCATTTGAGCACTCGGGCACTACCCGAGGGCCCAGGGTCAGTAGGGGGCCCCATGAAATGCCCCGTTACTTTTTTTATAGTCTTTTTTGGGTGTGCTTTGAGTGAGGGCAAGGACACAGGGGCCCCATGATCCCCTATTGCCCGGGGGGGCCCATGAGTTGTCAGTCCGCCCCTGCTTTGAAGCAACTTTCAAGCCATGTGACTTTGCCTGTATCCAATGAGAATGTATTGTCCTGTAATGTCAGATCCAAATCACATCAATATAAATGAGGATTCCGACTTGGGGATGACTTCCATTAAAGTCTATGGGCACAAGTTGGATAGAAGTCACCTTAAAGTAGTGCAGGAACCTTTTCTAGAGTTGGAGCGACTTCAGCAGTGCTAATTAGGACAGCTCTCATTGACTAACATTTCACATGTTATGCGACTTGGGGTCTCACAAGCCGCATCGCAAGTTGTGGCAGTGTGAGCCAAGCCTAAGACATTCTGTTCTTAACTGAAATAATATAGTTTAAAAAGACTGTAGACAGTTTAAGTGATATTAAAAGGTGTAATTTTTTTTTTTTAAATAACAAACACATATTTGCTTGTTCTCTGCAGTGGTTTTGGACAGAGCAGCCCTTCCTCCTGTCAGGTGCCCCCGCAGCAAGCAGCTCCCTATGGGGGCACCCACTGCTCCATTTGTCCATTCACACATGGAGCCAAGGCTTGGCCCCACCCCCTCTCTCTTCTCATTGACTCACTGGCTGTGATTGACAGCAGAGGGAGCCAATGGCTCCCACTGCTGTCTCAGCCAATGAGAAGAGGGAGTCCTGGAATTGCCAAAACTCCAGAGCACATCGCTGGATTGAGAGGGTGCTTAGGTGAGTATTGGAGGGTGGGGGGGGGGGGGCTGGGGGAGCTGCTGCACAGAAAAGATTTTTTACCTTCATGCATAGAAGGTGAAAAAACCTTGAGCCGTTACAACTACTTTAAAGTTGAGGCCCTTGTAGTCTCCAGACAATGGGTTTCTGGTATTCCTACAACACCTGAAACCAAAGACAAACTGACCAATATTTATAAGGACTGCCAGGTCTCATAAATGTTAATTGTAAAGACATATCGTATGTTTGACCAGATGGACGAGAAAGGAATCCTTGTCTAGGGAGAGGTCCATAGCATTGTGGTACTTATGAACCAAAAACAATTAACAGCCTGATTATCCAATTCAACTCACCATTGTCTCAGCTTTGGGAAAGGTAAAGGGACAACATCACTCAATATTTAAGTGAACAGTGTGGGAAGTTGTTAGAAAAGAAATTGGAACTAGCTCTATTTTCAAACTATTCCTGTAACATAAGTTGATTCCATGGATCATATCTATTGCAAGTCATACGGTCAATACTCATGACACTGTGTTTATATATATATATATCTATCTATGCCTGCCTAAAAAGCCAAAGCGTTATAAACTCTTTTAAAGAGACAAAATACTATAAATTATAGTGCACATATCTATACATTTAGGGCTTTAGAGGGTAACAACGTTGTAATTTATCTATGTTGATTGGATACAAAAATGTTATCCTGACACAAAATTCCATTCCAAAAGAATTTCTGAATATTAATAGGGGTTGTTTATTCGTAATCATTATTTTAGAAATGTGTTATGATGTAACTAGATACTAATGATAAGTTTAAATATGTTCAAATTGTTTTTAATGTTTTTCAGTTTCTATATCTGAAATGACACGTCTGTGTAACTAGAAGTTTCTATTTAAATACTGCTACACCAAAGGTGTAATGGTCATAAATTGAGATGCCAGACTCTCAATGACATTTTATGTTTGTAGGTAAAATCACATAGTTGAATCTGTTATAGTAGAAGAATAATTTATCCTATAAACAGATTAATTATTAGAAAATGCATTTCCCAGATAACCTTAGCATAGACACTAGAGTGCCACCTGATGACCAAGGGAGGTAATGCTTGAATAAATACATGGTTGATGATTATTCTGTCCACCATTGAGAAGAAGATTACACCCTCTGGGTGGGATTTTTTAATGTATTGTTCACAACTGAATATATGACAAATCAGGTAGACAGGAGGAGGACTACACACAGAGACAACAGCTGAAGGATCACCTCATCTAGTCCCAACACCTCATCACATCACTGGGCACACAACTCGACCATAGCTAGACGCCATTTTGGAAAGAAAAACTACAAACAGTAATTGGCAGCCATCTTAAGAGAGTCTGGCGGTGACCATTTTAAAGCAAATAACCATTATAAAAACTATATTTTCCTCATTTATTAATTATTGATTTTTTTTTCTGTGCAAGTATTTTATGCTATTTTATTCGCTACCCCATTATGTCTCCTAACACCCCAAAAATGTGATCAGTTTAATTTGCCTTAATTGGCATAACTTTAAATGAACTTCACCCAGAGATTTGACTGCAGGAGGTTCACGGGTCAAGTTAGTCAAACGCAGATTATCATTTGCCAAATTTTATTCAATAGGTTAGTATATATTAGGATGGGGAAAAGCATTATTGTATTTCATAAGTATCTAATTTACAATAACAATATTCTTTTTACTTCATTGAAAAACATAGTATCTGTGTCAACCTATTAATCAAACTGTTAATGGTGTTTGTATGTGTCTCATTGTAATAAATATTCATTTATTTTCCATAGCCTCAGTCTATACTTACATCAATCTTTTTTTGTTCTCTTTAAAGAGTTCAGCTTGGTTAAGATTAATTCAAAATAATTAATTAAGTCAGTTAATTTATTTTTGTTTTGGAAGCAACGGGATTCGATCGCTTTAGCTCACTAAATTAATTGTTCAGGCATTCCCTGACAATAGATAGATTTCTAGATACATAGAGAGTTCTCTAGATAGATAGATCAATAGATAGATAGATAGATAGATAGATAGATAGATAGATAGATACAGTAGATAGATATATTAGATAGATTCTATTGCTTAGAATAGATGGTAATGTGAAAATGCATGAATATACAATGTACCACGCAAGCCTTAAGAGCATTAACTCTTTGTTACAACAGTCAGTGTGTACATCTAGTTTACATATCTCTAATGAGATCTTCCAGCACAGCACAGACAGGGTTAATTATAGTAAACATAACTTCCCAGCCCCCTCCTTAAAATTACATAAAAGGAGAAAGCTAGGTAAAATTTTTCAGCAAGTAAAAAAGGTAAACAGTTGATAGACAGATAGATAGATAGATAGATAGATAGATAGATAATGAAAATATATTTATTGTCATTTTCACTGCTGAAATCAAATCTACATGCATAGATGATCCCAAATGCATTCCATCAGCAATTAATATGTTTACTGTAATCCGCTGCACTCCCGTAGGAACTGCTGCCAGATGTTCCATAAAGGGACACATCAAACCTTCTAAGCGGCACCAGTGTAAATTGTAAATCAAAGCTTTCTACAGTAACATCACATGACTGCATATACAGCCAACTTTTCCTATCTCCAGAAACAGCCTTCAGCATCATATGAGTAATTCCAAAACGCACAAGACTAACATGATTTTCAGACATTTGCAAACCAAAAGCTAAAATTTTTTTTTAAAAAAACAAGCAAGCAAACTGCACAGCTTCTTATTTGGCTTAATGTCCAAACCAGCTCCATATGTTCTCATCACTGACAGATATAGGATGCACAATATGTGTGTTCTTCCATGTATAAAGCAACAAGTTGATCAGCATGAGCACAGAAAATAAAACAAGATCTTTTATTGTATTCTACTGCATATCAGAAACAAAATGTCAGCACCACCCATATCTCTGTGGTTTGACTCAACTCATGGAAGAACTGATGGCCTTGATTAATCATATAGAGGAATGTTTTTGGAAAACATGGTTCTACTGGACCCAATTGACTTGCACTACTCAATATAGCGATATCTTAAGATCTCAAAAGTATCCCGAACCCGGCATTACCAATGCACTGAATGTTATCTTGCAGAAGGGGGGATGCCATTCACAGCTCTACAGCCCTATCTCTGTTAGATGCTAGGCCTACCAGTCTCTTCCCATCCCTCTTCATTCCCCAGCCCCCCCCCCCTTCCTCATCCTTCCCCTCCTTTTCTCATTAGGACTCAGATCAGTAGTTGTAGTAGCCTGCAAAGGAATCCTTCTCGAACAGTGATTAGCATTTTGATTATATTAAAAGGGGACGTATAACAAACCCTCTTTTAGAGCTTGTTACCCTTTAGAAAATTTAATAAAATTTGCTTTTTAAAACACAAGATGTTAAGTCTTGTCAGTTGTCAAACAAATCTGATTTCTTTTTATGAGGAGGTGAGCAAAACCTTGGACAGAGGGGTGGTGATGGACGTGGTATACTTGGAATTTGCAAAAGCATTTGACACAGTTCCACACATGGCTAATGTGTAAGGTAAAGTGTACAGGCTTGAAAAATCTGTATGAATAGCATCTTTTAGCCAGTTTTCTATCCATTTACAAAGAGTAGTGGATAATGATTCATACTCTGAATGGTCTAGTTTTGTCAGTGGTGTACCCCAAGGTTTAACGTTGGGACCCTTACTTTTTAATATATTTATAAACAATATAGGGTCTGGGATTAAAATCCCATTTCAGTCTTTGCAGATGACACCAAGCTGTGCAGTGGAATAACGTCCTTACAGGATGTCTCCAATTTACAAGCCGACCTCAATGCACTGTTTAATTGGGCAACAATGTGGCAAATGAGGTTTAATGTTGATAAATGTAAGGTTCTGCACTTGGGGGGCTAAGAATATGCATGCATCATACATACTAGGGGGGGTACAACTGGGGGAATCAATGGTGGAGAAGGATCTGGGAGTTCTGGTAGATCACAAGTTTAATAATGGCATGCAATGCCAAGCTGCTTTCTAAAGCGAGCAAAATCCTCTCTTGTGCTAGGAGAGGTATAGACTCCAGAGAGAGAGATATCATATTACCCCGGTACAAATCATTAGTAAGACCTCATCTGGAATATGCAGTTCAGTTTGTGGCATCAATTCACAAAAAGAACATTGGGGAACTGGAGAAAGTACAGAGAAGGGCAACCAAACTGATACGAGGCATGGAGGAGATCAGCTATGAGGAAAGATTAGAGGAACTGAATTTATTCTCTCTTGAGAAGAGGAGATTAAGGAGAGATATGATCAACATGTATAAATACATCAGTGGTTCATATAGTGAACTCGGTGTAGAGCTATTCACCCTGAGGTCATCACAGAGGACAAGGGGGCACTCTTTACATCTGGAGGAAAAGAAATTTAATCTCCAAACATGGAAAGGTTTCTTCACAGTGAGAACTGTGAAAATGTGGAATAGATTCCCTCAGGAGTTGGTTCTGGCCAGCTCAGTGGATTGCTTTAAACAAGGCCTGGATTCTTTCTTAGATACAAAGAATATAACTGGATATAACATTTATAGGTAAAGTTGATCCAGGGTATATCAAATTGCCTCTCAGGGGATCAGGAAGGAATTTTTTCCCCTGCAGGAGAAAATTGGATCATGCTTTGCTATGTTTTTTGCCTCCCTCTGGATCAACTATAGGTGTAGGATTATAACTTTTTTTTTTTTTTTTTTATGGTTGAACTGGTTTGACTTTTGTCTTTTTTCAGCCAGACAAACTATGTAACATAAAATAATAAAACCCTTGGTCTTTGTTCACATAGGTATTGAAAATAGGCAGTTTTACTGCTTTCCGAACACCCATCAACTTCATTCAGAATTGTTAAAACAGGTAGCTGATGGAGGTGTACACGTGACAGCTTTATCATTGCCTTGCATTGTGGCGAGGCTAAAAAAAAAATGCTGCCTTCAGAGTTTAGCCGGTATTGACTTTATGCAACCACCTCCATCTACTTCTACTGAAAAGTGCCACAAATGTACCATAAATAAGCCTATGGAATTTACAGCTCATTTAAGGCATTGCTGCAAAGGTTTACAAGCAATCATTTCTCATTTTAGCATTGTAAGAAAGAAAAAAAAAAATCACAGGGCATTGAAGAGCAACTTGAACACCTACGGAACAAGCTCGAAATTCGCATTTAGCCAATCAATCAATTCAGCTTGTTCAATTAAACTTTGAAAAAAAATCTGGAAGGTGATTGGTTTATATGTACAAAGTATAACTCAAAAATCTGCGGTAGGAAATAAAACACCAATAAATAGCAGCTGGACACCGCACCTTGGTACCAAGCACCTACTCAATAGTGTACAAATAAAGTGCAGCGCTTAAACATTCTAAATGAAATAAAGTTCAAAAGTGATTAAAAATGTTCATAAGTGAAATATCAAAATGATGAAATCAGAGCAGAACAGTTCCAAAATATCATGATGAGATAGGAAGACTTCTGAAGATAGCCAATGTGACCAGAAAGTGTGTGACCCTCTATTAAGAGTGGCTAATCATGCTTTTTTAAAAGACTTCCAGGGAAATGGATGGAGGGTATCTTCCTCTGGACACCCAAAGAAGAGCCATTGGTAATCCTCCCAAACCAATCCCTACGTGTGGTGACTCCAACCAATCCAAGCAAGTTGTATAAGACCAGAACTCGTGGCTATGTAACTAAGATTTTGCACTCTCCAGTTTTAGTAAATCAACCCCATTACGTACATTAAAGCTTGACTCTACATTTAATGTACCTTTACATAGTTCATTTGGGCCAAGCTGTCCCAAACAAACTATTTACTGTACTAAGAGGTGCGCTTGCTGGGTGCTCTGTATTAACTATATGTAGCCTTAGCTCCATGCAATATTCAGCACCGTGTTCCAGCAGCAAGACAGGAACTTCCCCCTTTCAGAACAAAATAGAGTTGGACTGAAAATTGCTCAGCCATTCTTGGGAAGTTTTGTATTCTATGAAAGAATACAATGTTTCCTCTGATTGGCTGAGGTGGAGAAGTGGGCGGATGACGTCACAATCTCGGCCTACAATTTCCAAAGGGCTAATTAGGAATGTATCAGTTCCCCCTGATTTCCTGTTTGAACATGAGTTGGCTTCTTGGAATATGATTTATTGGTTGTTTAGATGGCAGGAGGTGGTACCATACAGGTGAAATCAGATTTAATGAGACCCTATGTTTCATAATGGATTTGATAAAGATCCGCGTGGTTGAAACACGTCATCCAGGGGAGTGTATTTTTGTACCAGCCCTGCACTGTTTTTAAAGCTCCACTGTAGGATAAAACTAATTTTTTTTTTTGCTACTGTGAGCTGACTTCCTGTTAGAGCAGGGGTCTCCAAACTGCGGCCCAGAGGCCGGATGCAGCCTTTTGCTTGCCTTTATCTGGCTCTTGAGGCACTATTCTTCTTACTGACACTAACAATGGGGAACTATTCCTCCCCCTAATACTAAAGTTTGAGCATTGTGTATCCTCACTGATGCCAGGACATTTTCTACTCTCACTGGCCACACTTTGACCTCCCTACAGTCTGAAGAACAGTAAACTGGCCCTTTATTTAGAAAGTTTGGAGACCCTGTGTTAGAGGGTGGCAATGTTCTCTATGGTCCAATTGTATGTAGGAACATAGCCACCCTCTCTATCTTGCTCCTGAGATGGACTAGGGCCTATGGATTATGGTATCTGTAGTGTGCATAGAGCAGTGCCCATGACCACAACCAACATGCACTGTTTCTTCTAAACAGATGTAAATGGGGAAGTTTAGGAGCTCACAAAAGGACATTACAAGGAGGAAGAAAAACACAGTATGAAACAATTTCACGAAAAAAGAGATTACAGGGCCATTAGGTAGTGGATGTATATGGAATATTTTTTGAGAATAAGGATATTGTTTAGTATCACTATAAAGTAAGTAAAAAAGGGCATTTAGATAAGTATCCGATCAGATAGAGGGGGTGGGAGGGTGAGGTGGGCGAGGGGAGAGGATTATCCCGGAGTAGGCTTTTAAGTGGCTTACAATAAAGGATTTTGTTATATATTCATTTGTTATATATTCATGGCTTTGCTGATTAACTTGGGGCTTTATACTTTCTATTTAGTTATCTTCAATTTTTTTCTTTAATGGAATATTCCCACCTGTTCGCATTTTATTTTTTCAGGTACACATAAAACAGCAGCTGGTCTTCCACCGATAGAAGGTAAGAATTTCTATTCATTAAGTGCCTAAAAATAGAACTTCTAAATCGAAATCTGGCTAGAATGCTGCGTATCTCCCCACAACACACACTTTAAAGAATATAATGGATGAGAGAAAATTGTAAATTGCGACTCGCACTTATAAAAGACTCACCGAGCTTATCTGAGATTCCATTTTCCATGTTATTTCAATGGTGGCTGGAAATCAACAGAAAATAACTCTGCACCTTCCACTGCCCACAGAGTATTTGTCCAGTTATTTTCAAGCAGAACGGAGATCATTTCTAACTGAAATACTATTTTACAGAGATAGTTTCTTTGTGTGAGAATATCCTCATGGGACAATTGTGCTTATATTTATTTCCAAAAACCACTTAGCCATCACTGGGTGTAGCTCTACCTTTCTACATGTGACAAAGGAAAACCTGCAACCCCCATCCACAAACATTTCATACGTTGTTTTATCATTTCCGTAAGCCAATGGAAGAGCATGGCAGTCAGGTAACTAGCATTTTCAGAAGTTAACAACTTCCGACATGACCTACTCCATTAGATACAAAATACTCAGTTTCCCAAAAATGTATCTCCACCCCTAATTTTTCTTTTTTTGGTTTTGGATACAGTAGGGAATGTGTTGAAAATAATCACAGCCTTCATACAGTAGATCAGTGGTCAACCTATAAATTATAGGGGGCCTCAACTGTGGCTCCTAACATTGTCAAAGTGCTATAATATAGAATATTCAGTGTATTTAGGATGGAATTCCAGGTATGGAAAATTCTACATTGGACCAATTTTAGCTTCGACCAATGTACATTAAGGCTGGGTTAATTATATGGGTTAAATGAAAAAAAAAAAAACTGATCCAATTCCCCCATCCATTCATTTGAGGTGGGTGGGGGAATCCTTCCCGCTGAGCAATTGTATTCGGCCAGTGGAGCGACTTCTCCACTGTCAGAATACTGTATACAGATCTGCACTGCAGGTTATAGCCTCCAATACTGGTTGAGCAGAAATTTTACAACAGGGCAGTTGAACCGAAGTCAGTCGGTAAATCGACTTCTGTTCAACCACAGTGGCCATACATGGATCAAACTTCAGCCAGTCCCTGCTGAACTAGCCGAATTGCAATCCATGTATGACCAGTGTATGCAAGTATGTACCGGTATGTGCCATATACAATAAAGAGAGGACCTCCAAACTGTCAAAAATCAATTGTCCAGAGCCTCCAGTGGACTAACTGACAATATTAACAAAAGGAAAATATTAACAAAAATAAAAATATTTGCAAAAGAAACAAAAAATACTTTTCCTTTTGTTGATATGTATGATGCCATACCTGTAGATTCCCTGTATAAGCTGGAAATCACTGTAGTAGGCAACACTACTATAGCTTTCTCCAATAGCTTTTGTGCGCCATTCAGAGAGCTTTGCATTTTTAAGTGAATACAAGGCCTTCTCTGATTGGATCAGGTAAAACCACAATCTCCACCTCATCCAATTAGAGAACATATTGCATTGATTAAGAAAATGGAAAGTATTTTCTGAATGGCGTGCATGCTTAGTGGTTGGCCTCCAGTGTTCATTAAGCAGCAGTGCAGCTGTTCAACATGGGACCTGGAAGCTAGCGACAATCACGGGAGTAGCAGTGCCTACTATAGTGATTTCCAGCTTCCACGGGGATCCCACAGGTATGGCACATTTATGCTTACATTGGTCCACCATGGTCCAATGTAACTATGTGAAAATGTATGTCTTGCTGTGCAGTGGTTAGGATTCAAACCGACAACCATAGTGCTGCCAGGCAGAAGTGCTAACCACATATCTGCTGTAAGAGGAAAAAAAAAACACTGAAATCGCATGAAAAACATATTAAAAACGTGTAGATGTGTTTTTTTGTGCATTTCCTTTAAAGTCTATGAGGCCAAAATCGAGCTGGATTCACAGCAAGTAGTACAGAACCCTTTTCCAAATGTGCGCCATGGCGTGCTTGCACTGATATGAACGGGCATCATGCAACTCAAGTTATATCTGAAATCGCACTAGTGTGAAACAGGCTTCAGACCTTATGAAGAATGGGGTTGATTTACTAAAAAGGCAAATAGACTGTGCACTTTGCAAATCAGTTGCTCGAGAATTTAGTAAATGAACAGAAGCTCTGCTGACCTCCGTCATCCAATCATGTGCAAGCAAAAATGCAGTTTTTTTATTTTGCTTGCACGTGATTGGGTATTTTTTGCAAAGTGAAGCTTTACATCGTTTATTAAGCTCTGGAGCAACTGCTCCTGCAGAGTGCAACTGCACTTTGCAAAGTGCGCAGTTTATTAGTAAATCAGCACCAATGTGTAAAACTACAAATGCTAAAAAAATATAGTGTGTGGAACCGGGACATCACTGAAACTAAAAAACACTCTGTGACTCAAGAGGATTTAGGGGGAAAAAAAGCCTGGGGACTAAAAAAAAAGAAAAATGATAATGATCATCCCAAATATCAGATTCCTTTATATAATTTTTTATAATATTTTTTACCCGTGATTCCTAGTATCCTCCAAAAAGAGAAAAAACAAAACAAAAAAAAAAACACCCAATACAGTGCAACCCCAGCAAGAATAAGCATACGTATAGTACATCACATCACATAGATAATAGCGGAGCATTTCGGGTCAAAGTTTGCTAGGATCAAATCACTCATCAAACAAGCCATCTGGTAAAAATGAGATTGCCATAATCGGGATGTGTCATTACCCAGGGAAAATCAGTGGCTGCCCCTGCACAGGTCGATAAACAGCAATTCATACACAATCAGCACTACATAAACAGAAACAAAAGTACAAATGAATACGATATAAAGGAAATAGAGCATTACACACTCCGGGTCGGACTGCCAGGTAATACGGCACGCACAGTGAGGTGCGATTATGCATTTTCTTCAAAATGCTCACCGTGTATCTACATTCAGCCCGTGCCTGGTGTCTATGAATAACAATGGGCTGCGTTAATAAACTTTTTATACAGCACAAGGAAAAAATTGAAAAATATAAAGCAGAGAATAGAATGAGTTTCTAGCAATCACTTTATGTAGCACAAGCAAGTTAATATCCTTTTTACGGGCCCAGCAGGATCTGCCTTTTTCCCCATTAGTTTTTTTTTCTTTTGTATGCAGTATTTAATAATGTTGGATTGCATCATTCATTATAAATGTTTGGGCTGTTTGGTACATTGCTCCATAAAAGATGGATTGAGAGGCACTATTTTTATGTGAGTTTCAGGTTTATAAAAAAAAAAGAATCACAATTGGGATATAAATAAATCACCAGTAGCTTTGTTTTGTGACAAATGAAGGTGTAGCTAGTCATTCTGAGACCATTCTTGCCTTGCTAGTTGTGAGCTCATTTGTGGCGCTGGCGGGGGTTTATGAAAAGATCCTGTGCTGTATTCATCTGAATGGGGCTTACAGGGTTAGTTCACCTTTGCAAAATAACTGCTTTTGCAGTCAGGGGGCGCCAGTAGATGACAACCATCTGTGCCGCTATGAACAATACTGAATAATTCACCGCTATTGTTGTGGACAGGGCTGTGGCTAAGGGGGTCCCACCAGTCCTGTACGGGGCACAGGCCAGCAGGGGGGCCCAGGCCGTTGGGAGAATTGAATGAAGGCAGGGAGGGTGATTGGCACAGCGTGTGTTTGGCGGGGGGGGGGGGGCATTACTGGAACCAAACTCTGTATGGTTCTCTCTTACCTTCTCCCTTTCACTGGCTTTCAGAGAGCCATACAGGGGATCTGTTCCAGTAATTGCCACCCCCCAATGCACCCATCACTCTCCCTGTGCACCATAGGTTTCCCCCTGCTGCCCAGGCCCCCCTGTGTTACATAGTTACACTGGCTGAAAAAAAGACAAACGTCCATCTAAATCAACCATAGAAAAAAAAAAAGTTATAATAATCCTATACCCATAGTTGATCCAGAGGAAGTAAAAAAAAAAACCTAGCAAAGCATGATCCAATTTGCTCCTGCTGGGAAAAACATTCCTTCCTGATCTCCTGAGAGGCAATCGGATATTCCCTGGATCAACTTTACCTATAAAATGTTAGTATCCAGTTATATTCTGTGTATCCAAGAAAGAATCCAGGCCTTTTTTGAAGCAATCCACTGAGCTGGCCAGAACCAACTCTTGAGGGAGTCTATTCCACATTTTCACAGCTCTTACCGTGAAGAAACCTTTCTGTGTTTGGAGATTAAATTTCTTTTCCTCCAGACGTAAAGAGTGCCCCCTTGTCCCCTGTGATGACTTCAGGGTGAATAGCTCTACACCGAATTCACTATATGAACCACTGATGTATTTATACATGTTGATCATATCCCCCCTTAATCTCCTCTTCTCAAGTGAGAATACATTCAGTTCCTCTAATCTTTCCTCATAGCTGATCTCCTCCATGTCTCTTATCAGTTTGGTTGCCCTTCTCTGTACTTTCTCCAGTTCCCCAATGTTCTTTTTGTGAATTGGTGCCCAAAACTGAACTGCATATTCCAGATGAGGTGTTACTAATGATTTGTACCGGGGTAATATGATATCTCTCTCTGGAGTCTATACCTCTCCTAATACAAGAGAGGGTTTTGCTCGCTTTAGAAACCACAGCTTGGCATTGCATGCCATTATTAAGCTTGTGATCTACCAGAACCCCCAGATCCTTCACCATTGATTCCCCCAGCTGTACCCCCCCTAGTATGTATGATGCATGCATATTCTTAGCCCCCAAGTGCAGAACCTTACATTTATCAACATTAAACCTCATTTGCCACATAGTTGCCCAATTACACAGAGCATTGAGGTCGGCTTGTAAATTGGAGACATCCTGTAAGGACGTTATTCCACTGCACAGCTTGGTATCATCTGCAAAGACTGAAATGGGATTTTTAATCCGAGACCCTATATTGTTTATAAATATATTAAACAGTAAGGGTCCCAAACACTGAACCTTGGGGTACACCACTGACAACCTTAGACCATTCAGAGTATGAATCACTAACCACTACTCTTTGAATACAATCTTTTAGCAGGTTTTCTATCCATTTACATATGGATTTTTCCAAGCCCCACCCCCACAGTGCTACCGGCTTCCCTCCTCTCCTTGCCACTGGCAGCTGCAAGCACACAATAGGATCCTTCAGGATGGAGAGTGGGAGAAGGGTCATATTTACCAGCCTCCTTCATTCCTGAATGAACCCAATGAGTGATTAGTACTGATCGCTCGCTGTGTTAATTCATAACTGAAACTTTTTTGGTGGAGGGGCTGTCAGGTTGGCTGTATGGGGCCCCATGGTTTCTAACAGCAGCCCTGGTTGTAGACCATTTAGGCATCCAACACATGCCTGCTGGAAAAACTCCCATAGTCAACGTTCCCCTATCCTGACCCCTTGCTAGGCATTTTTATGAACGCATCAGCCGTTGAATCTTGCCTCAAACATCGCACACGTGTGGTGCACTACCTACCATATTGCTGCGGCTTTGTGTAGCTGGATGTTGCATGTAAGCAAACTTTCAACATCTATAGCAACTGTTTGCTCACTTTGTGACTACCAGCGATAAATTAAAAGTGATTTGCTTTTGAACAGCGAGGCCTCATTCACATGCCTGTACTACAGCATACACACCTGTGCAAGGGCCATGTTTGAAAGCTGGTCTTGAACGCACACTGTCTGCATGTGAAGCCATGAACCCTCACAGACATGAAACTGGAAGCAACAGCTGCATCCCAATTGACATGAATGAGATTGGCTGCACGAGGATACATGGAATACCTGTGCATCCTGTCCGGGTAACACAGCCTTCGCATGGACCTGTCCTGTAGTTCAACCATGTAAACAAGGCCTAATTGGACAGTGAGATGTCTCACATGCACCATGGAGACACATGACCATCCAAGGCAGGCAGCATATGCAAGACCATCCCCAGCATTCAGGAGAAGACTGAAGACCACCTCCTGGAGACCTCCTCGACCTCCTGCCCTCTGCTATTCTGGGTCAGAAGGTAAGGCCCTGATGTGAAGAGAAGACTATGAGATTGAAGGGGCTCTGTGATGGAGAGACTGTGTGATTGGGGAGACCTGTGTGACTTAGAGCTCTGTGATAGGGGGACTCTGATGTGACAAAGGGATTTTGTGGTGATGGGAGGAATCGGACGTGATGTCGGAATTCTGATGTGATGGAGGAGCTCTGATGTAATGGAAGGCTCTGATGTGATAGAGGGCTTTTATATAGAGGAAGAACTATGATGTTATGGGAGGGCTGTCCTATGATGGGGGGCTCTGATGTGACAAAGGGATTTTGTGGTGATGGGAGGAATCGGACGTGATGTCGGAATTCTGATGCGATGGAGGAGCGCTGATGTGATGGAGGAGCTCTGATGTGATGGAGGAGCTCTGATGCGATGGAAGGCTCTGATGTGATGGAGGAGCGCTGATATGATGCAGGTCTCTGATTTGATGGAGGAGCTCTGATGTAATGGAAGGCTCTGATGTGATAGAGGAGCGCTGATGTGATGGAGGGCTTTTATATAGAGGAAGAACTATGATGTTATAGGAGGACTGCCCTATGATGGGGGGCTCTGATGTGACAAAGGGATTTTGTGGTGATGGGAGGAATCGGACGTGATGTCGGAATTCTGATGCAATGGAGGAGCGCTGATGTGATGGAGGAGCTCTGATGCGATGGAGGAGCTCTGATGCGATGGAAGGCTCTGATGTGATGGAGGAGCGCTGATATGGTGCAGGTCTCTGATTTGATGGAGGAGCTCTGATGTAAAGGAAGGCTCTGATGTGATAGAGGAGCGCTGATGTGATGGAGAGCTTTTATATAGAGGAAGGACTATGATGTTATGGGAGGACTGTCCTATGATGGGGGGCTCTGATGCGACAAAGGGATTTTGTGGTGATGGGAGGAATCTGACGTGATGTCAGAATTCTGATGCGACGGAGGAGCGCTGATGTGATGGAGGAGCTCTGATGTGATGGAGGAGTGCTAATATAATGGAGGTCTCTGATTTGATGGAGGAGCTCTGATGTAATGGAAGGCTCTGATGTGATAGAGGAGCGCTGATGTGATGGAGGGCTTTTATATAGAGGAAGGACTATGATATTATGGGAGGACTGTCCTATGATGGGGGGGCTCTGATGTGGTGGGGTGACTCTGATGTGATGGGTGGACTCTCATTTGATGGGGAGGCTCTTATATGCAGTGTGTGTATGGGGGGGGGTCTGATGTGAATGGAAAGCTCTGATTTGATGGGAAACTGATGTGATGGGGGAAACTCATGTAATGGGAGCTCTGATGTAATTGAGGGACTTTCATGTGCTGGGGGCTCTGATGTGAAGGGGGCTTCTGATCTGAAGTAAATTTCACCAAGGTGGTTGTGTGCATCGTCCCAAGCTCAGGTTTCCCGTTGATAAGTAACATTTCCATTTTAGACTTGGGGTGTTTCGAGATTTTGCATAATTTTAACCAATTTAGGACTGCCCGCCCACACTGTACTCCAGGGTTCAGGGCGTGCCAATTACCCCTGCAAAGCAGGGAGAAGGAACAAATAGGTTTTTAGTTAAAATCATCACATATTACAGACATGAACACTTGCTAGGCACACACTTAACTCCTTGATTACCCCAAGATGTTAACCCCTTCCCAGTCCGTGTCATTAGTACAGTGACAGTGTATATTATTATCACTGCTCACGGTATTAGTGTCACTAGTGATGTCAGTGTCATTTATTCAGGTTCCACCCAGAGTCAGTTAGTGTCAGATTGTCCGCCGCACTATCACAGTCCTACTAGTAGGTGATGGCTGCTATTACTAGTATACAAAAAAAAATTCAATATATACACCATAGTTTGTAGATGCTATAACTTTCAAACCAATCAATATAATTATTTGGAATTTTTTGCTTTAAAGACATGAAGCAAAATACATTTTGGCCTAGGTTTATGAAGAATTGTTTTTTTTAATACATTTTGGTCTAAGTTCATGAAGAACTTTATTTTTTAATTGGATATGTTTTATGTAAAAAATATTGTTTGGGTTTTTTTTCTTTTTCCAAACTTTGTTTTTTTTCCCATTTATATCATAAAAAGTAAAAACCCAATGGTGATCAAATGCCACCAAAAGAAAGCTCTATTTGTATGAAAAAATTATATAAATTTAATTTAGGTACAGTTGCATGACCGTGCAAGTACAAAATGGCCTGGTCATGAAGGGGGTAAAACCTTCTGGAGCTCAAGTAGTTAAAGGATGAGAAAAGGTTGAGAAATGCTGCACTAGAGAGTCCTGATTCTGGGTTTACAAAGCACTTGCACTGGTAATGCTATATCTGTGAAGCGAGATATTGCCCTATTAATATACTATTACATGTTCTATTGGTAAGTCATTCAGGAAAATGCAGCAGAACTGAACAAGTCAATCAGAACAAACAGCAATAGCCAACTGCTCTGCAGCAAACTGCCCTAACCCCATCCATTGCTAAATAACATCGTATCAAACCGTTCTGTGTTCTCAATGCAGATCAATACACTCTATGTATAGACCGCAGGGAAGGTGATAATAGCACATGATTACCTTGGGGAACTGTCAATAAATACAGGGGGATCTTTAATGAAAATGGGAGAGACATTACAAATGCTTTCATTTTATGTTTTTGTCTCATGGCATATAAGGATTTCAGTTTAAGAACACTGATGAGTTCTGTTTGTTTCTAAAATAGGACCATTATATAATATTATTATTATTATACAGTATTTATAAAGCGCCAACAGTTTGCTCAGCGCTGTGCATTACAATGGGAGACAGTACACGAGACAGTACAATAACAATACAATGCGATACATGAGGGGTTCGAGGGCCCTGCTCCTTGGAGCTTACAATCTATCAGGGAGGGGATGGTGGTACAGGAGGAAAAGCTGTGAGGGATGGAGTGGTAGGAAGAGTGGAGGAGATCGGCAATTAGCTGAGGGCGGGGTAGGCTTTCCTGAAGAGATGGGTTTTCAGGGTGCGCCTAAAGGTGAGGAGAGTAGGTGATAGTCTGATGGATTGGAGTAGGGAGTTCCAGAGGATGGGGGAAGCCCTGGAGACGGGCATGGGAGGAGGAGACCAGGGAACTAGAGAAAAGGAGGTCTTGTGAGGAGCGGAGAATACGTTTTGGGTGGTATTTAGATATCAGATTGGTGATGTAGTTTGGGGCAGTGTTATGGACAGCTTTGTACGTCAGTGTTAGTATTTTGAATTTTATGCATTGGGCAATCGGAAGCCAGTGGAGGGATTGGCAGAGGGGGGTGGCGGATACCGAGCGGTTAGTAAGGTGGATGAGTCTGGCTGCAGTATTCAGGATAGACTGAAGCGGGGATAGCCTGCGGTGAGGTAGGCCGGTGAGGAGGGAGTTACAGTAGTCAAGTCCTGATATGATAAGGGAGTGAATGAGTTGCTTAGTAGTTTCCGGGGTTAGGAATGGTCGTATTTTGGAGATGTTGCAGAGGAGGAGTCTACATGAGTTTGTCAGCGATTGGACCTGGGGCTGGAAAGACAGATTGGAGTCTAGAATGACACCTAGTACTCTGGCTTGCGGGGTGGGACTGATGGTGGTATTGTTGGTCGTGTTGGAGAAGACGGGGGGGCTCAGGCTGGGGGGAAAACTAGGAGCTCGGTTTTGGAAAGGTTCAGTTTGAGGAAGTGGAGTGACATCCAATCCGATATGTCGTTCAGTAGGCTAGTGATTTGGGCAGAGACTGAAGGGGTGAGGCAAGGGGTAGAGATAGATTTGTGTGTCGTCGGCATAGAGGTGGTAGTTGAAGCCGTGATATCTTAACCACCTCAATACCAGCTGTTACACCCCT
Organism: Staurois parvus; assembly: GCF_062004578.1. Lineage (NCBI taxonomy): Eukaryota > Metazoa > Chordata > Amphibia > Anura > Ranidae > Staurois > Staurois parvus. The sequence continues at coordinate 1,172,945 of NW_028318236.1, forward strand.
ACCTTTTCAATTTTCAGTGCAGTGGTACTTTGACTGACCACTACTCAGTCAAGAAACACTGTACCCAAATAATTTTATATAATTTTATTAAGACAGATAAAGTTTTACTTTGATGGTTTTTACCGTAATAACCACTGAGTTTTTTTTCCTTTATAAATGTAAAAAAGATCAAAAATAGAAAAATAAAATTTCCCTTACTTTCTGTTACAATATAAAATAAACAATATTCATAAATTTGGAGCAAATGTAATCTTCTACATTTTTAAATGGCACATAGACATGATCAGCAGCAATCCCCCTTCCCCTGAAACAAGGACAGAAAGGGGAGGGTTGGCTGCTAATTACAGCCAGTGTTTACTACTGGTGATTGCTGCGATTGGTTAACAGTGATCACAAGGTACAGAATCACTCTGATTGGCTCTTTTATTTTATCTGTGTTGTCTAAGGAGCGATAGGCCTGGCACACACATGCCCATTATATACAAAGATGTTGAGAAACATCCTCTTAGAACAAAAGGTGTCCCAAATGACCATTTAATTACAACAGCCAATTGTGAGGTGGTTAGCAAAATATAGTCTTAGAACATCTACATACTTTCTCCAAACCTCCCCCCCCTTCCGAAAACAATATGTATTTTTATTTAAAAAGTTTAAGGCTGCATTCACACTAGCATTTTTTAAGCTCCAAGTAGGTGTTATTAGCATTTTTTTTCTGCTCCTAGAAGATAAATAGTGTTATAATACTAGATTGTCAGCTCCAAGGAGCAGGGCCCTCCTATCCCTCTTGTACTGAACTGTATTGTTGCTGTATTGTCTCTTGTTATATTGTAAAGCGCTGAGCAAACTGTTGGCGCTATATAAATCCTGCATAATAATAATAATAATACACTATATTGCCAAAAGTATTGGGACATCCCTCCAAATCATTGGATTCAGGTGCTCCAATCACCTTCTTGGCCACAGATGTATAAAATCAAGAACCTAGGGGTGCAGACTGCTTCTACAAACATTTGTGAAAGAATGGGTCACTCTCAGGAGCTCAGTGAATTCAAGCGTGGTACTGTGATAGGTAGCAGTGGAGACAAGTTCTCTGTAGTGAGGAATCACGTTTCTCTGTATGGCAATCTGGAAGACATGTCTGGGTTTGGCGGTTGACAGGAGAACGGTACTTGCCTGACTGCATTGTGCCAAGTGTAAAGTTTGGTGGAGGGGGATTATGGAGTGCGTCTGTTTTTCAGGGGTTGGGCTTGGCCCCTTAGTTCCAGTTAAGGGAACTCCGCATACCAAGACATTTTGGACAATTTCATTCTCCCAACTTTGTGGGAACAGTTTGGGGATGGCCCCTTCCTGTTCCAACATGACTGCGCACCAGTGCACAAAGCAAGGTCCATAAAGACATGGATGAGCGAGTCTGGAACGGAGGAACTTGACAGGTCTGCACAGAGCCCTGACTTCAACCTCATAGAACTCCTTTGGGATGAATTAGAGCGGAGACTGCGAGCCAGGCCTTCTCACCCGACATCAGTGCCTGACCTCACAAATGTGCTTCTGGAAGAATGGTCAGATATTCCCATAGACACCCTCCTAAACCTTGTGGACAGCCTTCCCAGAAGAGTTGAAGCTGTTGTAGCTGCAAAGGGCGGGTCCAACTCAATATTGAACCCTACGGACTAAGACTGGGATGCCATTGAAGTTCATGTGCGTGTAAAGGCAGGCATCCCAATACTTTTGGCAATATAGTATATGTGTCCATGCACACTACTTTAGCTATTAGCAGTTTTTTAGGTTCAGTGTCTAGGAGCAGAAAGAAATAATGTTTGTAGAGGTTTTTGGAGCATTTTTCCAGCAGAAATAAAAATGCTAAACACTCCTAAACGCTGCTAAATACTACTAACATACTCCTAACAGCTTTTTTCTAGCTCGTTTCTACATGTATTGTAAAAACACTACTAAAACGCGAACGCTGCTAAAGGCTACAAAAAAAAACACTATTACCAGCATTTTTTATCCAGCTTTTTTTTTAGCTTAAAAAAAAGGCTAGTGTGCGTGGAGCCTAACACTGAACTCCAGGAAAGAGACAAAATTTGACAGTGGGGCTCTCTAGCACTGCAAAGGTTAAATGCTTGTTGGGGGAGCAGGGATGAGGTGCACAACTTACCATATCTCTGGCTCCAGCAGGGTTCCTCAATCCATAAAACCAGTACACCCCCCTCCATAGAGTAGTCTCTACTAGCTTTGGGTGCCAGTCACATGCTTAACATGGGGTCACCCACAGCCCAGGGTTTGAGGACAGCACTGGATTAGGATAAGTAATACACCTTATCCCTGCACCCCCAGAATGAATATGTAACTCTACTAGTGCAGGGGCACCCCACTGCTAGGATAGAATTTGTCTCATTTCTGAAGTTCAGCTTTAAACTGCTTATTCTGTCTAGGGGTAGGAGAATAAACTATAACACTTACCTTACTCTTCACTCTAGCAGGCTTCCACCAAGCTACACGACTGGTACCACCAAACCTCTTCTTTTCGTCACTCCAGCCAGTGGTAGTACTCTGATGTTATAACACAGAATGCAGTACCAGCAGCCCCACATTGTACAAGACCCCAACAACACAATAGTGCTTCGGAGAGAACCCTACCCCTAGACTTGGTAGTAAACCTCGGACATGAAATATTAACAAAGCATATCCCTTTGTAGTGTGTACTGGTCTCAATCTATAGCGCTAAGTGTCATTTTTCTCTACACCTATTCCTCTGCTATCTGCATAAGTCACTTTTTCAAATTTTCCTGACACCAAGAGAAAAAAAGTGACAGAGAAGGGAGCCCCAACACACAGCTTGTGATTGACAGACCTAGCTCTATTCCTGTGTACTAAGTTGTGAGGGGCGTGTCTCTTTCCTCTAATCAGGACTTAAAGCTCCCCTCAATGAGCTCTGCAGAGTGTAACTTCAGCTCTCCACTCACTGCTTTTCAGAACTGAGAGATCCAGTGCAAAATTCTACACTTTCAATAGATGTAGAAAAGAGAGGGCTGCATATAAACAGGTACAACTCATGTAGGAGGATTTGTTTCATCTCTGTGTATCATCTGAGGCCAGTCACTTCACTGGGTATAGGTAAGTGTTTACAACCACTTTAATGTGCAGTTAAACTCTGCAGTGCAAAGTACAAAATATGTTAACAGCAAACTGAGGATCTCAGAAAGGGTCCAAAAGCTTTGTTCAGTGATCAGATGATGAGATTCCTGAATAAGGTTCCTTTCACATGAGGTGGACTCCAACTGCAATCTGCTTGCTCAGCAAGAGATCAGTTCGCTGATCCACACCGAGCAGGTGGATGACAGGTCCGTGTCCACTCCGCTCATGCAGAGCGGACATGGACACATCCTGTTCTCCTCTACAGGTGGTCAGATGTAAATGTCTGCCATCCAATATGGTTCAGATCCACATCTATCTGTTTTTAGTGGATCTGATCGGATTGGAAGTAGGCGGGTGTAAGCTGACACATGTCTGTTCACAACAGCTGCTCCATAGAGGAGAATGGAGGTGCATATCAGGTCCTTCTGAAAAATGGACAGGTGGACCCGATAGAAATGTTTGCATGCAAGGGGCCTAAAGCTTTTGGACTCGTTCTGGAGATCCTTGGTGTGCTGGTGACATACTTTTTACTTTAAGTGTCCTTGGTTCCCAGTCAGGGGTTACTCCAGCATCCACTCACATTTACAGCCACTTTTCAGGAACGTGTGCATTGGGAATATTGCGCTTGACTTGCAGTGTAAGGGGGGGGGGGGGGGGTAATGCAAGGAGAATGTTTTATAAAAATCCTAAAGTTCAGCTTTAATATAATACTAATAACCTATCTTCATAATGGTGAAATAAAGTCTTTGAACTGAGTAGACCGACAAAGTATAATTTTCCTTTATACATTTTTTTAAATAAAAGAAATATTATCTTGGATGACAGCATTCCCCTACCTTTTCTAAAAAGAGGAGAGTGCAGAGGCGGACTGGCGCTAAGCCCTTTGTTTTTCCCTTTGAACTAGTTTCTTTTCATCTGGAATAGTTCCAGCTAAACATGCACAGTAAACACAGCATTTTCACTACACACGCAGAATGATTGACTTTGGTAGGTGCTGACCCCTCTTTCAGTACGGAAAAAAGGCCTCCTCCCTGGAGACTCCCTTGAGAGCACAACCCACTACGGCTCTCTGAAGCTCTTGATGGTAAAATAAGAAAAAAAAAGGACTGAATATTTCCCAGAGGTCATTTCTCCTTGAAAAAAATGAAAGAAAATTTATTTCCCAAACATCTACAATATAACTACCTGTCCTGAGGTCTAATCGCTCTTGAAATCAGATTTCCAATGATTCTCTCCACTCTACCAAACACAGCGTAGGCTTTGATGAGTCTCAAAAGCCAAGGGGGTTGGGAAGGTTTGATTCAACCTTTGGTCAAAGTGAGTTTTGCATCAAAATAGATATAAAAGGCCACCTGGACAGAAATTTTGCTTTACATCTTAGCTTTTTTTCTTTTTTTTTTGTCCACCTGTGGCCATTCTCAACCGTAGAATTCCTTTATAGTTTTCTAGGGTGTCCTTGAGTAACAAAATTACTTCCTACCTAATGGTGCCTATACAGATGGATGAATGTTCTTGTTGTGGTTGTATTCTATCTGCCGGTCCTGCCAGCTATCAAAATACCCAAGCAGAGTCTGCATAACGCCACCCACTGATCAAATTTTGACCAGTTCATTAGGAAGTTCAAACAGTGTATGGCCAGCTTCTGAGTACTGAGTGCACTAGGTTTAACCATGGTACCTACAGTATTGAACTGAAGGCTTGTCCACCTGTGACCTCTCTCAACTCTAGGGTTCCTTCATAGTTTTCTAGGGTTTCCTTAAGCTGAAAAAAAATACCTTTCTACCTAATGGTGCCAATACAGCATGGATGGATGAATCCCCCCACCGTGGTTGTATTTTTTCTGCCAGTCCTGCCAGCTATCAAATTACCCAAGCAGTGGCTGCATAAGGCCACCCACTGATCAAAGTTTGGCCAGTTCATTAGGAAGGTTGAACAGTGTATGGCCAGCTTCTGAGTGCACTAGATTTAACCATGGTACCTACCAGGGGCGGACTAACCATTTGGAAACTCGGGCACTGCCCAAGGGCCCAGGGTCAGTAGGGGGCCCCATGAGATGCCCCTGGTACCTTTTTCATAGGCTTTTTTGAGTTTGGGCAAGGACACAGGGGCCCCATGATCCCCTATTGCCCGAGGGCCCCATGAGTTATCATGTACTGAAGGCTTGTCCACCTGCGGCCTCTCTCAACCCTAGGGTTCCTTCATAGTTTTCTAAGGTTTCTTTGAGCTGTGACAAAATGACTTCCTACCTAATGGTGCCTATACAGCATGGATGGATGAATATACCTACAGTAGTGTACTGAACTATCTTATTTAAGGTGGAACTAAAATCTTAAATAAAAAACTGTGAGCAGGCAGGCTCTTTAGTCTCAGTTCACACCATGCAGGTGCAATGTTTTCTGCGCGTCGCATGTAGAGAAGCCCATTCATTTCAGTGGGCTGCCCTATGTGTGAGACATGCACAAAAGCAGTCATTGACCTTTTTGAAAATCGCGATGCCTTAGCCTCATAGTGCTTTGGCACCATGTGTTTTGGCATGTACAAAAACACGTGTTATCAGATGCATGGGTTGCTAGGAGTTACATATGAGCAACTCAGCTTACAGTCTGGCATAGTGTCTGTATGCCAGAATGACTGTACTCTTGTGTGTGCATGGGAGTGATGTCATCCCATCCTTTTGTCAATCAAGAAGGCTGAAGACCGGCAACCAGGAGAAGCCAAGGAGAAGATGCCAGCAAGGAAACCTAGTCTGCAGAAACAAAAGAAAGTATTGCGGATTTAGTTCCACTTTAAATACCCTGCACAGCTCTCTATGCTACCTGGACTTCAATCAACAGGAAGAGCTACTTCCAGGAGACACATGGAGAGAGGTTGCACAGAATGACTAGTAAGAAGCATAACAGAAATGTTTCCAGAATATCACTGGCAGTTCATTAAATGACTTTATTTCCTGGAGTTGGATATACAACACAAACCTATTATAGGTTTAGAGACATTAAACGTGTATTCAGTCCCTAAAAACCAGGGGTGGGCCACCCTGGGGAGGTGGACATCTACCACAACAACATGGAAGAAATCAAAGATCCCCAAGATGCTTCACTAATTTTTTGTAAGAAGATAACTTTGCAAGGCCCATTAAAACATAAGGAAGATTTGAAGAGTTTTAAGGTTAGTGGTAAGTAACAGAGCAGGGGTCAGTAGTATGTAACACACATTGCAGGAGTCCGTAGTGAGTAGCACAGAGTTCAGCTGTATGCAACACACAGTGCAGGGGTCAGTAGTATGCAATGTACAGTGCAAGGGTCAGTAGTATATAACACAGAGTGGAGAGTCAGTAATAAGTAACACACAGCGCAGGGGTCAGTAGTATGCAATGCATTGTGAAGGAGTCAGTAGTATGCACCACAGAGTGCAGGGGTCAGTGATATACAACACAGTGCACGGATCAGTAGTATATAACACACAGTGCAGGATTGAGTAGTAAGTACCACACAGTGCAGGGATCAGTAATATGCAATGCAAAGTGCAGGAGTCAGTAGTATGCAACATAGAGTACAGGGGTCAGTAGTATGTAACATACAGTGCACAGGTCAGTAGTATGCAATGCAGAGTGCAGGAGTCAGTAGTATGTAACTCACAGTGCAGGCGTCAGTAATATGTAATACACAGGAGTCAGTAGTATGAAATGCAGAGTGCATGAATCAGTAGTATGCAACACACAGTGTAGGAGCCATTAGTATGCAATGCAGATTTCAGGGGTCAGTAGTATGTAATGCAGAGTGTAGGGGTCAGTAGTAAGTAACGCAAAGCTGAGTAGTAACACTGCGTTCAGATGTCAGTAGTACCACAGACCTCAGAAGTAAGTAACACAGAGGAAAGAGGTCAGAAGTAACAATCAAAGAGTGCAGGAGTGAATATTATGTAATGTGGAGTGCAGGGGTCAATATTAAGAAAAGCAGAGTTCAGAGGTCAGTAGTATGTAAAGCAGAGTTAGCAGGTCATTAATAGGAACACAGAATTCAGGGGTCAGCAGTAAGTAACGAAGAGTACATTGGTCAGTGAAAAGTAAAGCAGAGTTCATTAATCAGTAGTAAGTAACACACATTTCAGTGATAAGAAACACAGAGTGCAGGGGTCAGTACCACAGCATAAACTCCCCCCCACCCTCTGTAAATAGTCACTCCCCATACCTCAGATGCACAGATGCTTGGCAGACTCAGTCCTCCCAGGTCTTCTCTCAGATGTGCCATTTGACACTTTAGAGCTGAGGAGGAGCTTAAGACTCCCCTGTATTCACATTGCTGCTCTGATCTGAAGTCTGTGACACAACCAGTCAGGTCAGGAACTGATGGCACAGCAAGGTCGAGATTTACCCTCACATGGCCAAAATTGATGGCTATATCACAGTCGGCCAATTGCCAACACTCACTATAACAGGAAAGCTTTCTTTCAACCAATTTTAAGGTGTTCAAAGTCCATAATGAATGCCTGTCATTTCTCAAAACTCAGAACACCTAAAGCCCTGAGGCAACAGAGAAAACATGTGAAGATATGTGCAAGCTTTACAATTTATTGCTATCGGCAGAACATTTTGAGAAGTGACAGGGTTGGACAGTTTGGTGGTGAGTACAAGCAACTGTGACAGTTAGCATTACCAGTATGCCTGGAATGCAGGGGCGGACTGACCATTCGAGCACTGCCCGCGCGCCCGGGGTCAGTGCTCCGGTCAGTGCCCCGGTACCTTTTTATAGGCTTTTTTGAGTGTGGGCAAGGACACAGGGGCCCCATGATCCCCTATTGCCTGGGGGCCCCATGAGTTGTCAGTCCGCCCCTGCTGGAATGTAACTGTTTTTGAAAGAGTTAAATCAATGGGTTCCATTTTAAGCTTGAACCCCTGATCCCAAACAATCAACTGTCGGTTTATATAAAATCTCTCTCTACAGCTGAACTCCAGGCAGATATAAAAGACATAAATTAACACAGCTCTGTAATCATCAATACATCATTAAATATATGTTTTAATATAAGCAGTATAAGTACCTGTATATGACCTGGTATCAGCGTCTTGTAGTTCCTGTACAGCAGAGATGGAGTGTGAATGGAAGAAGCAGAACAAAAAGCCAATCAGTTCATGTGCTGATAGGAAGACAAAACAGAGTGAAAGATAGCTGACCTCATCACTGCGCTGCTTCTCCTTTCATTGTCCATTCACAGGCTGGGGGTAGGTCCAGTCCAGTTTGTGCTATCAAACTGAGGACATCTAGTGGCAGAAATAAAGTGCTGCAGGAGAAATCTTGCATTGAATGTGATTAATACAGTAAAATCTGCTTTAGTTAACCACTTGCCCTCCAGAGGATATACCTCCCTTCATGACCAGGCAATTTTGTGCGATTTTGACATTTTTTGTGTTGCTTTAACTGACAATTGCGGGGTCATGCAATGCTACACCAAACATCCATTTTTCCCCACAAATAGCTTTCTTTCAGTGGTATTTGATCACCTGTGCGTTTTTGCGCTATAAACAAAAAAAAGACAATTTAGAGAAAAAGAAACAATATTTTTGACTGTTTGCTATTAAACATGTCCAATAAAAAAAATTAAAAAAATCAAATTTCAGCATAAAATGTATGCCAAAATGTATTCTGCTACACCTTAGCTAAAAAAAAATCCCAATATGTGTAAATTAATTGGTTTACGTGAAAGTTATAGTGTTTACAAATGCGGTATACAGTATACACTGTTTTTTTCACTGGTAATGGCGGCGATCAGCGACTTATAGCGGAACTGTGGCAGGCATTCTGACACTAGGGGGGGGAACTGACTTGGTGTCGCTTACATCCCCAGTGACACCAATACAGTGATCAGTACTAATAAAAAGCACTGACACTGTACTAATGGCACTGGGTGGGAAGGGGTTAACATCTGAGGCGATCAAAGGGTTAACTGTGTGCTGTTTTACTATGTGGGCTGTGTGTGCTTTACACTGCAAGCACACTGCTTTGTATGGCTCTGCTAAGCAGTGTGCAGGAGCTGACAGGGGAGAGATCTTTATTGTTTTTATACAGGTCTCTCCCCTGTTGGAGATACTTGGCGATCACCGGGTGTCGGCGAGGAATCACTGGGTCAGGACCTGGTGATTGACAGCCAAGGCTGCGAATGGCGCGCACCCCCTACCCGCAACATTATATATATATATACACACACACGTGATTTTGCACACCCGTTGCACCCTGTAGAGGTATTTCTGCTATAGGGCGGCGCGGAAGCGGTTAATTTATCTTTTGATGGACTGTTCATGTTTATCTTGATATTTCTTTCTGGGGTTCTGCTTAAACTGCCACTTAAGGCTTTATATAAAGTAAATCTTAACCCAAGATATATTAGATAAATAATATAACATGATTCAAGATGTAAAAAAAAAACATGTACAGCAAGTACAGAAAATACCTACTGATCCTGCCAGAAATACCTTGTCACTTCCTGAACTGAAATCTCAAACAATGTTATCAGCTTTCCAAGCAATCTTCTCTGAACTACAGAAAAATCTCCTGTTTAAATAATGGAGGTGAGGTACTTGTAGTCAAAATGTAAATATAAATCCTGGTGCCTGTATAACTGTGTTTACAAATGTCTAACACGAATCAGCCCCTGTTGCAGCCTCTCACTGTGATTTGCTACAAAGTTACTTTGTTAGTCTGTCAACTGATGACATAAACCAAAGGCCGTCATACATGCGTTGAAATTGGACAGATTTTTTGTCAGAAAATCAGACCTAAGAATAATCGTCTGATATTCGCTCTATTAGTGGGTCAATGGCACTGGACGATTTTCATGGTTCCTCCCCTTTTCGGTGATCGGGCATGTTAGAAAACTCATGAAAAACGACCGATTTTTGACTCAATGATGGTCAAATCGTACGATCATTTTTCCAAAAAGAATACGCCCATGAGCCGTGACCGGGAAGGAACAGAAGTTTTGCCTGTTATATGGGGTGAACTTTATGACTTGGTCGGCTGATTTTCTAAATCATTGATGTCCCCTTTGGATTACTGGATTACCGATGAACGACGCTTTCCGACGAAAAATCGTTCGGAATTCGATGGCCTGCATTAGCACAGTCACTGTCCTGGAACTTAAAGCTGAACTCCGGCCTTCTCTTTAGACTTGCAAAGCTGTACAGGCTCTTCTCCAGTACGAATTGTTTATAATGATTTTGCTGCACACTATGAGCTTCTCACAGTGTACATTAGAAGCTGCTAAAAGCCACATAGAGGCCACCTTATTTCCTTGCTGGAAAACATCCAGCATCATTTAGCACTTGCCTCCCCAGGATGACTATTCCTGGCCTGCCCCTTTCATTTATTGGATTTTTAGTTATTTCCATCAGGGAGGCTCAGCTTCACATGACGGCATTACCTAGGAAAGACTGCATGCAAATACAGAGAACAGTCAACTGACATCCACCCCTGGATGTAATAACTCCTGCATAACTCCTCCCATAAACCAGCCAACTGCTTGCATCAGGGCTGGAGACTCGAGGAGAGTACTGATGCAGGGCACTGTTATATTTTCAGGAAGCTATGTGCAGCACCCTGCCGGCCCCTTTTCCCAGCCATGATGTGCTTGCTTTGCATAGAGAAGCACAGAGACCCAGTGACTACATATCTGAGTCTAAAATAAAGTATGCAATGGAAAGGGAAAGGTTTTATTTAAAACATTTCATTGGCATTTTGAAGAAAGGGGGAGTGGGGAAACCAGGGAAGGTAAAATATAATGAGATTAAATGTCATCTTTATGGACTTTTGTATTGATAAAAGGTAGAGCTTTAACAAAATATCATCACTATGTATTGAGACATGTCAGGAATTCACACAGACCTTTAAAGTTATTGAACGGTCCACTTTAAGAGGTATCTATGGCAACACCTCTTCTAACAGCCGGTCCGTCTCAGCAGCTTTGAAATAAGTGCTCGGACGTGGCGTGACCCTTGGCTCTTCAGTAGACCAAGCTGTGGGCTCTAAATCCCGTCAAAGCCCTCCTATCTAAGTCAATGGAAAGAGAGGAACTCTTTCCTGGAGAACATGTTGAATTCGCAGAGCGGGAAGCAGACACTGGATGAAAACCTACTTTCAACAGGGCTGTATTTAGCATTCATACTGCCCCAGGCGCACATGTATAATGCGCCTTTTTATAAGGCTCACAGCTTTTATTACACGCATTTCTTAGAGATGTTCTAAGACCCAGAAGATGAAACTGGAGGCCAAATACTTGTACCCAGAGCCGCCATAATCTCCCAGGAAGGAGGGCTGTGTGTTAGCCCTCTAAGCAAACTCGCATCACACGTTCTGATTGCATTTTAACCACTTGAGTACCAGCCTGTAATACCCCTTCATCGCCAGGCTATTGTTCATTTTTCAGCGAGGTGATAGTTTGACTGACAAATACTCCGTCATTCACCACTGTGCCCAAATCAGTTTTTTTTTTTTTAATAGACTTTTTTTGGCGGTATTTAACAATCACTGTTTTTTTTTAACAATAAAAAAACCGGCTTTTTTTGCTTTCTGTTGAAATAAAAATGCCAGAATGGTACGAATACCTCCAATATGGCCCTGTTTTGCGAAGTAGACACCCCAAGGTGATCTAATTTTTTTGTCTTTTTTTTTGGGAAATGAAAATAAATGCTTGTACTGAGGGGGTAAAGTAGTTGTAAACCTCAGACATTAAATATGAACAAAGCATATTCCTCTGTAGTGTGTGCTTGTCTCAATCCAGAAAACTAATGCCCCGTATACACAATAAGAAAATTGAACAAAAAAAATTTGCGCAACCACTGATTGAACGATTTTCTCTTCGTTGATGAGCAGGATGTTTTAACAGATAACGATATTGTGAACGAAAAAAATCCGGTTGAACAACAGTGAAAAATTTTGTCGTTTTGCATACGAACGACCGATTTTCTATGCGGTCGTACGAATAAAATCTATCAAGCGCTATCACGCATGAGCGGAAACAGAAGATGACCCGGATGTTTCTGTCCAAGGAATCTTCATAAACACGAATGAAAAATCCAAATGTTAAAAGTAGATTGGCCTAATGAGATCATGAAACCAGAATTCTGCATATTATATTTTATGTGTCACTATTTATGTATATCGGTCATGTAATAAACTATATTATACTCATTGCTGGTAATTGTTGTGTATATCGCTCTTTCTGGCCGGAAGGGCGTGACTACAAGGTCACATGCACACTGCATCACTTCCACTTATACGGAAGACGTCAACATTACATATTGCCTGACGAACAACTTTTTTTAGTTTGGTTAATGTGGGCCACGATTTAAACCAACAAACGAACGCCTCTCGGTCGTCGGATGACCGATCGGTCGATTTTCTAATCGTGTATTCCCACCTTAAGGGGTTGATTTACTAAAAATAAGGGAAATGAGGAGTTCATATACAGGTTGCATGGAGACCGCATTGAGATGATATGTGTAGTAGAGGAGGGGGCAAGTAAGGGTTAACAAAAGCAAACCCTGTATCACTGAAAAAAATGAATGAATTTGCAGCTGCTGATCTGTACATTCTGTCCCCATTTATAAGTACTGGATCTCTCTTCTTCCACTATTATAAGGTGAAGGGGAGGGATCAATACAGTAAACAGTACCATGTGTTCATTGTGATGACCAGTAACAGCGATCACATGGTAAACAGCCCCTTGGATTGGCTTAGTACAGGGTCTCTGTGTACCCAGCCATCAAATGATCCGTCTGTGTACAGTGATTACTGGGTAGATCAGCTACCTGATGACTATTTACCCAGCGTTGTTAAATGCAAACAGCACTTTGTAAATAAAGGGCTGCTGATCCACAATTTAAGGATGTCCTCTGGTAGAAAAGGAGTAAAGACCCCTATGCCAATCCCTGCGGAAGCTGGAAATCACTGAAGGAAACATTGCTAATAAGTGATCTCTACTTGCTTCAAGGTTGAATTGCTTAGTCAACACAGGAGACACGGGCACCAATCAGAGAACCCTTTTGGACGAGGTGGAGATTGTGATGTCAATGTCCCAACTCTCTACCTCAATCAGAGAAAGCTTTGAATTCAAAATGCAAAGCGTTCTCTGAATGGCAGGTAAGCAGGTAGCTGTGGCTACTACAGTGATTTCCAGCTTCCAAAGAGATTGGCTAGATATGAAACATACATACTAACATTGGTTCAAGTTAGACCAATGTGACACTATGCAAAAATATCTATACCTGGAATTCAGCTTATAAGTGAACCTGTATGTATTGGGTGCAAGTTTGCTTTCTAGAGTATTCCAGCCCACAGGTTGTTAGGGGGCCCTTTAGGTCCATTACTGTATCCTGCAAGGAACTGTACCCAGGTTGTGGGAGGGATTTCAGGAGACTTTGGAGTAGTTAAGTCAACAGCTGGCAAAGTGGGACCCATTTTTCCAGATGGACGGAGATTTCCTGGATGACAATATAGTGATGTGGTATAATGGCTTTTGGGGGAAAACAAGGGACAACCTTTCATTGGGAAAGAAGCAGATTTCAATCTTTTGAATGCCAAAATTATCATCTAGAAAGTGTAAGTAAAATGTTGGTGGTGCAATTCTTTTCCTGGTGCTAGGGTGAGCTCCCTTGTAAAAGTCGAACTAAGTAGAGAAGTTCTGTTTCATTAAATGGAAACTGTTGTGCTCAGCACTGTTAAGATGTCATTTATATAGCTGGAGATGTATCAGATGTTCAAATCAAAAGAAAAAGGTTCCCTTCTGCAAATAAGTGCCTTGGGCTGGTCTACAATTCTTTCTAAGAACTTAATGACATAGCCAATGACTGAGTTAAGAAGATGGTATAGATCAGGCTTTCCCCATCAGGGATCCATGTTACCCTTGGTTCCTTGTTGTTTGGGTTCATCCAAAGGTTGCTAGGAGTTCCTTGAGCAATTTCTACCTCTCAGATAAGTTCCCACTGACACCACTGATTTTTTCTTAGCCATCTGTAAGGGGGTCATTCTTCCCAATGTCCACAAGTGTAAGGAGCATTCTTATCACTGACCATTACACTAACGTATCACGAGTTGTAGATATAGTACCGTATTTGCCGGCGTATAAGACGACTGGGCGTATAAGACGACCCCCCTACTTTTCCTGCTAAAATTTAGTGTTTGAGCTATACTCGCCGTATAAGACTACCCCTCTTCCAATGCACACCAGTGGCAGGAATAGTGCCCCATCATTGGTATCAGTGGCAGGAATCGTGCCCCATCATTGGCATTAGTGGCAGGAATAGTGCCCCATCATTAGTATCAGTGGGGGGAATAGTGCCCCATCATTGGTATCAGTGGCAGGAATAGTGCCCCATCATTAGTATCAGTGGGGGGAATAGTGCCCCATCATTGGTATCAGTGGGGGGAATGGTGCCCCATCATTGGTGTCAGTGGGAGGAATGGTGTCCCAACTTTGGTGTCAGTGGGAGGAATGGTGTCCCATCATTGGTGTCAGTGGGGGGTGGAATAGTGCCCCATCATTGGTGTCAGTGGGGGGGGGGAATAGTGCCCCATCGTTGATGTCAGTGGGGGGGAGGAATAGTGCCCCATCATTGGTGTCAGTGGGGGGGAGGAATAGTGCCCCATCGTTGGTGTCAGTGGGGGGGAGGAATAGTGCCCCATCGTTGGTGTCAGTGGGAGGAATAGTGCCCCATCGTTGGTGTCAGTGGGAGGAATAGTGCCCCATCGTTGGTGTCAGTGGGAGGAATAGTGCCCCATCATTGGTATCAGTGGGAGGAATAGTGCTCCATCATTGGTATCAGTGACACCAATGATGGGGCACTATTCCTCCCACTGACACTTGCTGACCCTGTTCTCGTATGGTGCTGCTGCAGCCAGCATATGTGGTTGCAGCAGCACCTCTACACTGACCACTTACCTGCTGGTCCTGCAGTCGATTTTCGCGGGGCCGCTCGGCTCCACCCCCTCGCCGGTGATTGGCCGCCTGTGTGCCTTTCCTGAGCTACAGTTCTGGCGGCCAATCACTGGTGAGGAGGCGGAGCCGAGCAGCCGCACGAACATCCAGTGACTGAACTGAAGGCGCAGCCGCGCTTCCTGGACCGGATCGTCGTTGGACCGGAACCAGGTAAGAAACAGCCGCTGCCCACCCCTGTATTTAGTGTCCCTTCCATTGGGGGAAGGGGGGGGGGGCGGCGGCGGCAACGCGCCGCCCCCCTAAAAAGTGTCAGTATGCCGTATACCGGCGTATAAGACGACCCCCGACTTTTGAGAAGATTTTTAAGGGGTAAAAAGTCGTCTTATACGCCGGCAAATACGGTAAGTATTAGCAGGGGTTCCCTGAGACAGCAAAGTTATTTCAAGGGTTCCTCTGTGTTGAGAAGATTGAGAAAGGCTACTATAGTCTCTCAGGGGAAAGGGTAGCTGGCCTATCCAAGGGGAATATTATGATATGCTTTATATGTTGGATTCGCTATTACTTAAAGCAGACCTTCACTTAAAAGTGAATGTACCGCTAATCTGCCTCCTCCAAGCCTTTTCATATTTGGAAGGGTATGAGTAACATTTCGGGTACCCGTCTCCACTTCTGAAATTTGAGCATAGAATAACAGTAGTTTGCCTTGCCCAGACCCCTCTATCTGCAACTTCCTGAGACATGTCACATGGCTGCATGACCAACCTGACAGAGAGATCTTGCGCATGCACAGTGGGGAGCCAGATGTGGAACAACAGAAATTCACAGATGGCTCCCACAGCTAAGAATACAAAAACGGTGTACGGTGAAGAAAGCAGTGGACATATGGTGGGTTCCTGCATATTAAACATCCGCAGCTACAGTATTTTCAGCTGCTTACTTTTAATTTTGTTAAAAAAGTGACTGAATATCCTCTTTAAGGAGGCTGGCTGCTTAGGGCTGCAGCCTCCCATGGTGGAGTGTCAGGTTCCCGGTGACAGAGTCTATTTAATCCCTTGGCGCCTCCAGGCCCTTTAAGGTGTCTGATCACCTGACTGCCGTGATTGTCTGTCACATGGTCAGAAAGCTCCGGACCTCAAGTATAGATCAGGAGCTTTCCATTAGCCACCGGTAACTGTGCCGGGAGCACTGTGAGCACTCTCACCACAGCTGTGTTTACATTCTGGTATACATATATGCGGCCCCTCTGCTTTAAGGCCCACCCGCCGTGAGGCTGCATATATGCCTACTGTCGGCACCAAGGAGTTAAATACCCCATGCTGGCAGCACAGTGGGGATTCAGATCACTACTCTTATACAATTCAGGGACTCTCCTATCTACTGACTTTACAGCCGTACTTTGAAGGTGAAATTGAAAAACGTTTAATATACAAACTCATGTCTCTTCAAGAAAATTTATACTTCCAAAGTGCATTTGAGTTTCTGTCTGTTTTCTTTGAAATAAAACAAAGCAAGCAATATATAAAATCCCAACATCCTTATCACAGGTCCAACAATTAGTGTCTGAATTTGGAAAGAGAAATTTAATGGTCAACCCAACAAGCCTAGCTCCACATAAATATTCATGTAGTCATAATTCTGCATGCTAATTTCTCTCTCTTTCTCCACACAAGATCCAAGAAATAGCTACTATTGAATCAGCAGATTCATTAAAAGCATGTTTGGAGAAAATGTGAATAATTATGTAAATTCGCACACAAATTCTATAACCTGTTTTGGCCTCGGAGATACATGGCAATGCTAGATACAAAATGGCAAGCGTCACATTGGAATTTTAACATTTCAGAATTTCTAGGATACTGAGGCATTAAAATCACAGCACATTTGTAAATTTAATTTAAAATTAATGCACCATATATGAGGCAAGTTCACACATCAGACACTTTGCAGACATCAATACTACGTATCAAACTTTGCCATTTCCAAGGAATCAGAAGTCAAGAACAAGCAGTTTTGTGGCATTCTTTTTTTTCATTGTCTAAAACTTCTATGGAAAGCAGCAAAGAGACAGAGCTCTCACAGCTGCTTTGTGTATGAATAGAGACAATAATTTTTTAATATGGCTCTGTGCTGAATACATTTTGTATTTCATTATAACATTAAAGCCCAGTTGGAGTTTCCCCATAAACTACAGAAATGAAATTAGGTTGAATCAAAAAGTAGAGTTTCAATTGACTCAGGGCCCATTCATCCTTGTGTGTTGTGCCAAAACGTGCAACAATGTATGGCAATGTGTCTTCTATTTGTGCAGCGTGTTGTGGTATCATTCATTCTAAATGGCCATGTTCAGTGGAGCCCAACGCACAATGCTTCTCAGTGTATCACAACACATGTACTGTACATTGTGGTGCACTGCATTAAAAAAAAACCTATCCAAATCTAGCTGCTGTGCCAGAAAAACTTAGAAGGAGCTTCACCAAACATTGCATCCTTGTGTCCTTCCAGCCCAACAATATGCGGAGACAGAAGCTTATTTATCCTAAAGACCCAACACCCAAACACAAGCAAAGTAAACTGATATATGTAATGTAGATTGGGGAGACAAAACAACCTCTCAAAAATGAATGGTCTAAGACCCAAGACTCCAATTTTACAGGCCAAGACTCAGCAGTCATCCTATACTTTAAAGCAGGGGTGTACAACCCGAGGCCCCAGAAAGTTTAGCATGTGGCTTGCGCCCATCTGGAGGGAAGCTGGGATGCTGTGCAAGCACAGACAAACCCGGTCCATGCATGTCTGTAGGGGCTCTGGGGATGTCCTGCAGGCATAGTAGACAACAGCCTACATTGCCAAGCCAGGCAAATGCACGTCTGGAGGGAATGCCGGGGCTGCCATGTTTGCAATAGCACCAGGAGTAAGGAATGCAGGGGCGCCAGGTAAGTAAATGCTGCATGGCCGAATCTAGGGGGGTGCTGGAGTGGGCTGCTCCTCCGCCCCCTCTGGATTTCAATTTAACCCATCCCTCAATGTCCTCCGTCCACAATCCCCAAATAGTACATACATAGGCTACATTTAAACCGGCGATTAGGACCGATGCGATTTGTAGTGGCAGTTACTGAGAGATGAGCTCTGAGAGCACCACTTTGCGTCCAGCAGTGATTACTGCAGGTAATCGCTTGCTGAGCAGAGAGCAGCGAATAGGTGCAGCCTCCAGAGGACTGTCATTATAGTGAATGAGGCCGTGGGCTGCACATACCCACAGGAGGAACTCCTCAGCTATCCTTATTGTTAGTGTATTTTATGTGTGGCCCCTGCTTTGAAGGAAAAGAGACACTCTATTGAAGATAAAAAAGTGCACATTTTGGAAAGAGTGGACAACTGATTCACAAGAGGTGCGAAATAGGCCATCTATATCAACATGGAGCATCCATCCCTGAAAAAGGGTGGTGGCCTCTGACACCATCTTTCTTCCACATATAATGCTGTTTTAACATCCCTACCTTGAGAACTGACAACAATTTGAACCTCAAGCCATGTGAATCAAGTAACGAACACCAATGCACCTATTCCGCCGACAATGGAATGATGTCACTAGAACAGGATGGTTGCACAACTTTCACACCTCCCATCTTGTTCTTGGATAATCAACATCTACACATTCCATGGGGATGAGATTAAGGTGTCTTAAAGTGTGGATTTAAATGCTGAGGTATCTTCATGACACCTATTAGAACTGAAGAAGTGGCTTAGATAAGCTATGAAAAGTGCTCAACATTAAAGAACAATTCCAGTTAATTGTGCCTATTTGTCACCATTAGAAGTTTGTCCCACTGTTCCTGTTCTAGTGGCAACCTAAAATGTGGGATTTTTGTTCACTTTCAGTCCATGGTAATTAGCATACCTCCCAACTTTTGAACTTCAGAATGAGGGACAATTGAGGGAGGAAGTGACCTGTGGCGTGCGTAGCCCGCCATCACAAAAATGGGTGTGGCCAAATGCTTACCAGTGGGAGAAGCCTAAGAGGCGTGGTTAAACAAAACTCGGGCTTTTTTGTACCTATAAAATATGCTTTGATTGCT
Source organism: Staurois parvus (assembly GCF_062004578.1). Classification (NCBI taxonomy): domain Eukaryota; kingdom Metazoa; phylum Chordata; class Amphibia; order Anura; family Ranidae; genus Staurois; species Staurois parvus. The sequence goes on from NW_028318236.1 coordinate 1,192,084, forward strand.
CTGCCACAAGCAAGAGTCTCACAGACATAAACCCCAGCACAACCATTTAAAAAGAAAGAATAAAACACTTCCATTACAAATGGTTTTGTACAAACTGTGGAAAAGTGCGTTACACAAAGTGTGGAAGGATTCAGGAATGCATTATGCACAGAGTGCAGGATTCAGGAGTGCGTTTCGTACAGAGTGTGAGGTTCAGGAGTGCGTTTCGTACAGAGTGCGAGGTTCAGGAGTGCATTTCGTACAGAGTGCGAGGTTCAGGAGTGCGTTTCGTACAGAGTGCGAGGTTCAGGAGTGCGTTTCGTACAGAGTGCGAGGTTCAGGAGTGCGTTTCGTACAGAGTGCGAGGTTCAGGAGTGCGTTACGTACAGAGTGCGAGGTTCAGGAGTGCGTTTCGTACAGAGTGCGAGGTTCAGGAGTGCGTTACGTACAGAGTGCGAGGTTCAGGAGTGCGTTACGTACAGAGTGCGAGGTTCAGGAGTGCGTTACGTACAGAGTGCAGGATTCAGGAATGCGTTACGTACAGAGTGCAGGATTCAGGAATGCGTTATGCACAGAGTGCAGGATTCAGGAGTGCGTTTCGTACAGAGTGCGAGGTTCAGGAGTGCGTTTCGTACAGAGTGCGAGGTTCAGGAGTGCGTTTCGTACAGAGTGCGAGGTTCAGGAGTGCGTTTCGTACAGAGTGCGAGGTTCAGGAGTGCGTTACGTACAGAGTGCGAGGTTCAGGAGTGCGTTACGTACAGAGTGCGAGGTTCAGGAGTGCGTTACGTACAGAGTGCGAGGTTCAGGAGTGCGTTACGTACAGAGTGCAGGATTCAGGAATGCGTTACGTACAGAGTGCAGGATTCAGGAATGCATTACGTACAGCAGTGTTTCTCAACTCCAGTCCTCATGGACCCCCAACAGGTCATGTTTTCAGGATTTCCCTCAGATGAAACAGCTGTGGTAATTACTAAGGCAGTGAAACTGATCAAATCACCTGTGCAAAATAATGGAAATCCTGAAAACATGACCTGTTGGGGGTCCATGAGGACTGGAGTTGAGAAACACTGACGTACAGAGTGCAGGATTCAGGAATGCAGTACGTACAGAGTGCAGGATTCAGGAATGCATTACGTACAGAGTGCAGGATTCCGGAATGCGTTACGTACAGAGTGCAGGATTCAGGAATGCATTACGTACAGAGTGCAGGATTCAGGGGTGCGTTACGTACAGAGTGCAGGATTCAGGGATGCGGTACATACAGAGTGCAGGATTCAGGAATGCGGTACATACAGAGTGCAGGATTCAGGAATGCGGTACATACAGAGTGCAGGATTCAGGAATGCGGTACAAACAGAGTGCAGGATTCAGGGATGCGGTACATACAGAGTGCAGGATTCAGGGATGCGGTACATACAGAGTGCAGGATTCAGGGGTGCGTTACGTACAGAGTGCAGGATTCAGGAATGCGGTACATACAGAGTGCAGGATTCAGGGATGCGGTACATACAGAGTGCAGGATTCAGGAATGCGGTACATACAGAGTGCAGGATTCAGGAATGCGGTACATACAGAGTGCAGGATTCAGGAATGCGTTTCATACAGAGTGCAGGATTCAGGAATGCGGTACATACAGAGTGCAGGATTCAGGAATGCGTTTCATACAGAGTGCAGGATTCAGGAATGCGGTACATACAGAGTGCAGGATTCAGGAATGCGTTTCATACAGAGTGCAGGATTCAGGAGTGCGTTTCATACAGAGTGCAGGATTCAGGGATGCGGTACATACAGAGTGCAGGATTCAGGAATGCGTTTCATACAGAGTGCAGGATTCAGGGATGCGGTACATACAGAGTGCAGGATTCAGAAATGCGTTTCATACAGAGTGCAGGATTCAGGAGTGCGTTTCATACAGAGTGCAGGATTCAGGGATGCGGTACATACAGAGTGCAGGATTCAGGAATGCGGTACATACAGAGTGCAGGATTCAGGAATGCGGTACATACAGAGTGCAGGATTCAGGAGTGCGTTTCACACAGAGTGCAGGATTCAGAAATGCGTTTCATACAGAGTGCAGGATTCAGGAATGCGGTACATACAGAGTGCAGGATTCAGGAATGCGGTACATACAGAGTGCAGGATTCAGAAATGCGTTTCATACAGAGTGCAGGATTCAGGAGTACGTTTCATACAGAGTGCAGGATTCAGGAGTGCGTTTCATACAGAGTGCAGGATTCAAGAATGCATTACGTGCAGAGTGCAAGACACCAGTTAAACATACATTTACACTCTAAAATCTTGATTAACAGCATACAGGAGCTGAGGCAAGATTGCAGGCATCAGATGGACAACAAATGAGTGCAGCCGAGCAGGACCTGCAGCAGTGTGAACATCTAGCACAGCCAGGTATTGGCGAACAAGCCAGCGGGGGTACAGCTGCAATGAAAGAGTGCAGCTGTCATGTCCAACCTGTGATGTTGAGGATGGGTGGGGCCGATATGGATTTCAGGGGCTCCACCTCCTTTTAAAAACAAACTGTTCATAGGCAAACAGCCGGCAAGTACACAGTGCCGACAGGGAAAAAGGTGGCAAGGGGCAGAACCAATTGGAACTACTGCATGTGCACTCGCAGCGGTGAATAATGCAGGTTTATTATACACCGCTGTGACTGCACATGCAGTAGTTCCCATTGGTCCTGCCCCTTATCACCGTCTTCCCTGGCCAGCAATTTATAAATGCCAGCTGGTTGTCTATGCAGCGCTTGCTTGAATGTTGGACTTGCAGAATGCCGAAGCTAATACTTACCCCTAATCCATAAAACCACCACCACCCTTCAAAACCTTCCCCACCCAAATGACCACGCGACTCTCTTTCTGGTGTAAAAACCGGCCATAGCAGCCATTTATTTAACATAACTCAAACATAACACTTCTTACAGTAAACTTAATTGATACCTGACAGTAAGATCCCAACCGGGTCCAAAGTCTTTGAAGGCACCATTACTCCTATCACAAACTCGGATGTATCTGACACCCAATGAAAGGCCCCCAGCCGCTACTACACCACCTCGGGGACAATACTACAGTTACGTAGTCCCAGATACAGCCAAAGAACTCCCACATTACCAACCTGACCTTTTAATTGGGAAGAGACACCCATACCTACAATGGGCCCAACCCATAATTCACCAAATTGTCACTCCAACACCGCCTTCAAAGACCCATGGACCCCTGCCGGCTGCCATGACAAAAACAAACACCTCGGGACATAAACAGCTGTCCTGAACAATGAACAAACTCAGTGAACCCACACAAAACAAACACCACGAACAAACCAAACCAAAAACAGCAAAAAACCAACACCAGGACAAACACAAAGGACAAACCATTACCAATACATCAAACAAAATATGAAAAACAGCTCCAGGGAGAGGGAGGGCGGAAGAAACCACCCCGTGATGGCACAAGCTCCGACTGAACTCCGACAAGACCCAACCCCCCTTTTCAAATCCTGGCAAGACCACCCTTCATTGCTGCGTACTCCAATCAAGTAAGTAACCACCCCCCCCCTTTTCCTCTTGCATAGACTCCCACCCAAAATACACGCTCCGCCTCGTCTGCACGCCCTAGTCATGCTGGCCCTCCCTTTTAGCTTCGCTCAGTCCAGGCCTTGACTTGACAAAGGGGGAAACGCATATCAGCCTCGCCCATCCCCGAGATCACAGGTTGGACATGACAGCTGCATGCTCTCTCTCACTGCAGCTGCAAGCCCTGACTGTGCTAGATGTTCACACTTTTCACATTGCTGCAGGTGTTGGTTGGATGGAAGTTAGCATATAAAGAATAGATAGAGTAATGCGGGAGAAAGCCCCTGTACATCGGGACTGTGGGACAAAGGTGAAAATGCGGGAAAGTCCCACCCAATCCTGGACTGTTTGCAGGTATGTAATCAGGACAAACCGAGAGAAAAAAGCTTACAGACAGAAACAAAACCCCAACAGGGTTTCTAACCCCTCTCGATTTTATCCAAAACTAAAAAAAGAAAAATGTTTTGTCTTTGAATACACTTAGATCTTTCTCTCCATGGAAATCCCTTTCCTATGTAGATGGTAAAACTGTCTTTCCTCCATATGTTGCTGATGTCCTGTTCTTTGTACAGTACTTGGAGTAAAAAAAAATGTTTGCTTTATATTGACATTGGAGAGGATTATGAATATTTATTAGGTAACCTTTGAAGATACCTGTATTCCAATTTAAACAAGAGCCTTGCAAAATCCTGACAGTGTTACTGGTGATGCAAGGACGGAGCAGCTGGAGGACATGAGGCAATGAATGGTATTAGTGTTTCTCCAACACATGTGCACTGAATGTGCGTTTCCATGAGTTTCGTTAGGAAGCCCATACATTTTGAATAGGCTGCAATGCATTAAAGTTATTATACCTTTTTTTTAATGTGACACAAAACACAGATCATCCACATCTTACAGTGCACTAGCATTGCAGTACACAAAAAACTATGTGTGTTTGCGATAACATACAGTATGGTGTTTACAGTGCGTTACAGTGTGGAAATTAGACAGGCGTATCTTGATGTGGGCAGCACAGTGGTCAAGTGGTTAGCACTTCTGCCTAGCAGCACCATGATCGTCAGTTCAAATCCCATCAAGGCACTACCTGCATGGAGTTTGCTTGTTTTCCTCCCACACTCCAAAGACATGCTGGTAGGTTAAATTGCTCCAGTTGAGGAAAAGACCAGAATAGGGGAGTGGTGGACATGGGTAGAGCTACTTAAAATTTTAAAAGGATGCAGAGAGTTGGGGGTACTGAGCTTATTGGTGAGGCTGGATAGGACTGGTGGGGCCTGCAGGGGGTTGTAGGCAGGATGGTCTCAGGAGATTTCAGTTGGAGGATAGCAGACTTTAGGGAATCTTCCCATCCTCCCTCCGCTGTAGTCATTGGTGTTTTTGTCCTTCCTGTTGTTGGTGTTTCTACTCTGGGAATTGTGTGTTGTGTAATTGTGGCTGGCAGGGTACAAGGCCCTACAAGGTAGGCAGTAGTTAAGATGAATAAGCTGGGACCTGTTTTGGGTACGCCTCCCCCTAATTTGGTACCTTTATGGTAGCTATGGTGTACCTGACTCAGTCACCGACTCAGTGGGGTGCTGCTGGAAGCCTACTTTATGGGTCAAAGGTATACGTTATTGATGCCTACAAGGAACTTGAGACTTTGGTTTACATTCAATCTGTTGTTGGGTATTGTTGTGTATTTTTGAATTTTTTATATTGGTTATTTATTTGCTATTTATATTTTATTAATTAAAGTGGCTAATTTTGCCACAGGATCCCAGTTGGTGTAAGGGTCTGGGATTAAAAATACCATTTCAGTCTTTGCAGATGACACCAAGCTGTGCAGTGGAATAACGTCCTTACAGGATGTTTTCAATTTACAAGCCAACCTTAATGCACTGTTTAATTGGGCAACTATGTGGCAAATGACGTTTAATGTTGATAAATGTAAGGTTCTGCACTTGGGGGCTAAGAATATGCATGCATCATACATACTAGGGGGGGTACAACTGGGGGAATCAATGGTGGAGAAGGATCTGGGAGTTCTGGTAGATCACAAGCTTAATAATGGCATGCAATGCCAAGCTGTGGTTTCTAAATTGAGCAAAATCCTCTCTTGTATTAAAAGAGGTATAGACTCCAGAGAGAGAGATATCATATTACCCCGGTACAAATCATTAGTAACACCTCATCTGGAATATGCAGTTCAGTTTTGGGCACCAATTCACAAAAAGAACATTGGGGAACTGGAGAAAGTACAGAGAAGGGCAACCAAACTGATAAGAGGCATGGAGGAGATCAGCTATGAGGAAAGATTAGAGGAACTGAATTTATTCTCTCCTGAGAAGAGGAGATTAAGATATGATCAACATGTATAAATACATCAGTGGTTCATATAGTGAACTCGGTGTAGAGTTATTCATCCTGAGGTCATCACAGAGGATAAGGGGGCACGCTTTATGTCTGGAGGTAAAGGAATTTAATCTCCAAACACGGAAAGGTTTCTTCACAGTGAGAGCTGTGAAAATGTGGAATAGACTCCCTCAAGAGTTGGTTCTGGCCAGCTCGGTGGATTGCTTTAAAAAAGGTCTGGATTGTTTCCTACATACACAGAATATAACGGGATACTAACATTTATAGGTAAAGTTGATCCAGGGAATATCTGATTGCCTCTCAGGGGATCAGGAAGAAATTTTTACCCCTGCAGGAGCAAATTGAATCATGCTTTGCTGGGTTTTTTGCCTTCCTCTGGATCAACTGTGGGTATAGCATTGCAACTTTTTTTTTTTTTTTTCAGTGATTGAACTGGATGGACTTTTTTCAGTTAGACTAACTATGTAACTATGTGAGTGTGCTTTTATTTGGTGGCAAGATTGGGTGGTGGGGTGGGCAGGCAAAAATGGATCAATAGATTCTACATGAGAAGATCTCCAATTGCATTGAGTTCAGCTGAAGAGGTGCAACGTCATATTAAGCCATTTTTACAGAAGATTATCATTAACAGTTAGACTTATTAGGATTCATATGTTTTCACTAGAAGGTGACACACCATCATCTGGCATCCCACCCAAAATAAGTTAATGCCGACTTGAGTTGGTTCTCAGGAGACCATGACATGAATTGTCACATCTCATTAATGTTCATAAACACTTATGTCTATCAAATTCTAATTTTGTACTTTCAGCAAATGTCAAAATGTCATCATAAAGTTCCTGCCAGGATTGTAATTCAGAAATATGGCTGGCTTGAATGTTCACAGATGAATATGCAAGATAAAAAATCTGCCTGTAAAGAATGTGCCATTTAATATGTCAAAACAGAACGTTGTCCTATAAGACAGCATCTAATTGCCTCCTAAATAAGCAAAGTGTCAGACCATCAACAGTCTACCTGTCACTCCTCCAATCCCAGCACACCACAAATGTGATTCTATGTGCAGCAGCTGCGTTTAATGGATTCTTTCCTATTTTATTCCCTTAATGTGTTAAATGGCATGATGACCCAGGACCTTACTAATCTAATTGAAAGGAAATATCAATATTCAAAGGCATTCCTCATAGCCAAGAGATGCTGAATGTTGCTGGACACAGAAATAGATAGATAGATAGATAGATAGATAGATAGATAGATAGATAGATATAGATCCTGGAAGTACAGATATTCTGAAAATGAATAGTGGATGAATAGATACATAGTGTATATACCAGGGGTATTGAATTAAAATCCAAGGACATCCAGTCACTAAAATTTTCTTCCATGTTAACTGCTAGTGTATGTGGAGGAGCCTACAATATGGGTGGTTCTGGAACCAGGGAACCCAATGAAGCAGAATTTAACAGGTTTAAACTGGCCAAGTGGGCAACAGACGAATTTTGATCTATGTATGGCCACTCCTGCTCAGACAGATGTCGAACGGCTTGTTGGAAATTTTTTTTGATCAGCAGCTGCAGCCAATGGGCCAGTGGTGTATTTAGTTGCTGTGCTGCCCTAGACAACACTAAAATTGGGTGGCCACTTTCCGTCAACCACACCAACCTCTAAACCCTCCCTCCACCCCCCTCCCCGGGCCCCGCCACCGCCCCACTCTCCTTCTGCTGAATCGATGCCTACCCCTGTCATTAGTTCTCTCACCGGTTCTGAAAGTGTCCTCTTCCCTGGGCTCTCTCGGTCTCTGCCAGTCTCTCTCTCTCCTCTCAGGACTGGACCTGCTTACTCCATCCTGCCACGTCCTTCCAGAAGCCTCTCATGGTTCAGTCCACCCCTGCTCACCAGGTTCCTTCTTCCGGGGGCGGCACTGTCCCCCCCCCTAAAAATTGCCACCCTAGGCAAATGCCTTGTTTGCTTTGCGGTAAAAACACTGCTGGCTGCAGCCGCTGATCAGTGTATGGTTTTCTAACAGTGTAGAATCCCGCTGATCCCTGGCTTGTGTTGATGGAAGAATCCATCTATTGTCAGCCTTAGGGTCAGGATGTGGAGACCACAGGGATTTAGTTATCTATTTAGTTATCCACCCATCAGAAGTATAGACACTCAGAAGGAACCTGTTCCAGATTCAGTTCTAATGCACAACATTCATGTTTCACTGGACTTAATTTTAATTGAAATGTAAAGGATAAAAATATTACTAATGAACTGTTTGTAGGCTGTTCAAAAACTGCGAAATTCACTTTTAAATTCCACCAGCTATTTTTAAATAAATTGGGCACAGATTGTTTGTTAATGTTTTTCATCATATCACAGGAAAAAGAAAAATTTTCCTCCTTCCTCTGTATACAAGCCCTCCAGCGCTTTCTTATAAAGAACAGATTTTTATTTTTAGGACAAAGTTATATAGAGAAAATGATCTAAATGTTCATTTTCCTAGTGCCTTAGAAAAAAAATGTCATTTTAATGTTTTTGAAGGACAAATCACCTTCTTTTTATTCCTTACCACTAAAATGGCCTTTCTACATTTAAATACTAAACAGGAGACGAGGGGTGTTTAAAGCAGAATTCCAGACAAAAATAACAAGATAATGAAAAAAAAAAGTCCCTTTAACCACTTGAGCTCCAGAGGATTTACCCCCCTTAATGACCAGGCCTCTTTTTGCTACTCGGCGCTGCACTAATTCAACTGATAATTGTGCAGTCATGCAATGCTGCACCCAAACGAAATTTACATCCTTTTTTTCACACAAATAGAGCTTTCTTTCGGTGGTATTTGATCTGTGCGCTTTTTAGTTTTCACGCTATAAACAAAAAAAAGACCAAAAATTTTGAAGAAAAACAATATTTTTTACTTTCAGCTATAAAAAATATATAGTAAACCCAAAGTTGGTTATAAATTTATGCCAAAATGTATTCTGCTACATGTTTTTGGTAAAAAAATTCCAATGAGTGTATATTGATTGCTTTGTGTGAAAGTTATAGCGTCTACAAACTATGGTATAGATACTGCAATTTATGCCATTTTTCTGCTATATAGCGCTGCGCTAGTTTAACGGACAATTGCGCGGTCATGCAATACGGTACATAAATGAAGTTTACATCCTTTTTTTCCCCACAAATTGAGATTTCTTTTGGTGGTATTTGATCGCCTGTGCGGTTTTATTTTTTGCGCTATAAAACAAAAGGCTGACAATTTTGAGGAAAAAAAAACAATATTTTGGATTTTTTGCTATAAAACATGTCCAGTAAAAAAAAAAATGCAAAAATCAAATTTAGTCATAAATTTCTGCCAAAATGCATTCTGCGACATGTCTTTGCTAAAAAAAAAACAATATGTGTAAATTAATTGGTTTACGTGAAAGTTATAGCGTTTACAAATGGCGGGAAAGATACTGGGATTTTTAGGGTTTTTTTATACTAATAATGGCGTCGATCAGTGACTTATGGCGGCGATCAGCGACTTATGGAGGGACTGCGGCGGACATTCTGACATTGGGGGGTACTGACTTGGGGTCACTGACATCCCCAAAAACACTAATACAGTGATCAGTGCAAAGAGGAAAACACTGACACTGTACTAATGGCACTGGGGAGGAAGGGGTTAACTTTATTTTGCAGGGAAGGTTTATCTGTGTGAGGGGGAGTGTTTTACTAGGGGGCGGGGGTGTGTGCTGGACGGGACAAGGCTGATCGAGAGAGAGAAACTCTTCTGTCTCGATCAGCTCGTCCTCGAGCTGACAAGGAAGTGACAGACAGCACAGCTACTGCAGCTGTGCTGTCTGTCACTGTTTACCGCCGATCGCCGGGAAACTGCCGCTAAGGACCGGCTGTGACCCGGCGAATTGACATCCGCGGCGGTGATCGGCGGGACAGATAGGGCGGCAGCGCGCCTCGCGCACGCCCCCTATCTGTTCACTGCCTCTGCGCCCAGATCGTCCTGCACCCACCTGCAGGCTGTGGCTGGACAGGGAATGTGATTAGCTTATCTTTCTGTCACCATGCTCTTTCCTCCTATCAGCATGCTTCTTGTCAGAACATTAATTGATCATCTCCTTGTGCTACGTCTTCCTCTCACGTCAGCTGTGCTGTACAGAGACTGCAGGAGGCTGATGCTGCCTGGGTAGGTATAAATGCTAGAGTATCTTCCCGACACTGAAACTGAAGAAGTGGCTTGGACAAGCTAAATAATATCGTCAACATCACAGAACAAGTCCAGTTGAATTTGACCAGCTATTAAAAGATATGAATACACCTAAAAAAAAGTGTCAATGGCTGCTTCAGTGGGAATGGGGGCATTTCAATTTCCAACCATCATTTTTCATTTCAAGTTTATATATAATTACTTGCTTGTTAAAGGAGTTCTACATTCACATTCATTACATTATTCATTAATAAGGAGCATTGATCAATAAGGGCTCATTCACACTTGACTGTTTTTCCAGCTCTTGCCAAACGCCCCTATAGCGTTTGACAAGCGTTGGTCCGACGTTTGCGGAGCGTTTTTAAGGCTCCGCAAATGCCGCATGCGTGGTTTAGCGGCGGTTACCAAGCATTAAAAATGCCCCACAAATGTCTATAATGAAGTTTGAATGGTGTTACCGCTCTGCAAACGCCTCGCAACCGCGTCACAACTGCACCGCAAACGCCAACCAGGCGTTTGCGGAGCGGTACCATAAACTTGAATAGGAGGCTTCAACTCCTCCAGACTCGACCAGAGGCATCCGTTTTGCCGTGACGCTAGCGCTCCCGTTTGAACAGCACTATGTGCTGCAATGTGCAGAATGTTCCCAGGCGTTAGGGAAACGGTAAAAATGCTTCCCAAACGCCTGTCTGCCGGTTGCTAACAAGGCTAGTGTGAACGTAGCCTAACACAAAATGTAGTATTAGTATTGTTGAAATATATTTTCATACTTTGAAAATGTGTGCATTTCCTCAGTCCATCCATGTAGCTGTAGCTGCTGTTTTTTTGGTCTCCATAACAGTCAGCAGGGTAGTGAAACACCAACATTCTGTTAATCACAAAAGTGAAAGAACACATCCCTGGGCACCCTTTAGCTATGCAGCCAGTCCATTAGTTGCTTAACCACTTTGCCGCCTCCCTATAGCAGAAATACTGCTACAGGGCGGCAGGGGTGTGCAAAATCCCATATATATACATGATTTTGCATTTCCGGGTAGGAGGCCATTGGCGGCCTCGGCTGTCAATCACCAGGTCCCAGCTGATGATTCCCCGCCAGCACCCGGTGATCACTGTGTATCACGGACGGGGGAGAGACCTGTATGTAAACAATATAGATCTCTCCCCTGTCAGCTCCTGCACACTGCTTTGTATACGGCTCTGCATAGCAGAGTCATACCAAGCAGTATGCTTACAGTGTAAAGCACACACACAACACACAGTAAAACAGCGCACAGTTAACCCTTTGATTGCCCCAGATGTTACCCCTTTCCTGCCCAGTGCCATTAGCACAGTGTCAGTGCTTTTTATTAGCACTGATCACTGTATTGGTGTCACTGTGGATGTCAGTGACACCAAGTCCGTTCACCCCAGTGTCAGAATGCCCACCGCAGTTCTGCTATAAGTCGCTGATCGCCGCCATTACTAGTATAGAAAATAAAAAAAAATTCTAGTGTATATATTCCGCCATTTGTAGACACTATAACTTTCACGTAAACCAATTAATTTACACGTATTGGGATTTTTCTTTTAGCAAAGACGTGTAGCAGAATATATTTTGGCCTAAATTTATGATGAAATTGGATTTTTTAAATTTTTTTACTGGACATGTTTAATAGCAAAAAGTCAAAAATAGTTTTTTTTTTCAAACTTGGTGGTCTTTTTTTTTCACAGAGCAAAAAAATTATCAAATACAACTGAAAGAAAGCTCTGTTTGTGGGAAAAAAAGGACATAAATTTCATTTGGGTGCAGCATTCCATGACCGCGCAATTGTCAGTTAAAATAACGCAGCTCCGTATCGCATGAAATGGCCTGGTCAGCAAAGAGGGTAAATCCTCTGGAGGGCAAGTGGTTAATTTATTTATTTCAGGTACTTATATAGCGCCGTCAATTTACGCAGCGCTTTACATATATATTGTACATTCACATCAGTCCCTAACCCTCAAGGAGCGTACAATCTAAGGTCCCTAACTCACTTCCATACATACACATATTAGGGCCAATTTAGACAGGAGCCAATTAACCTACCAGCATGTCTTTGGAGAGTGGGAGGAAACTGGAGGACCCCCACGCAGGCACAGGGAGAACATGCAAACTCCAGGCAGGTGGTGCCGTGGTCGGGATTTGAACCAGCTACCCTAGTACTGGCTGGCGGAAGTGCTAACCATTTAGCCACTGTGCTGCTCATTAATTAAATTCTCAGACCTGTTTCTGGAACAGTAATTAAGTAACTGATCAGCACAACTAAGGTCTGAACCGTCCATTGACCAACAGGGAGAAACATGCTCATCTAAAGGGGTGTCAGTGAAGTGTTCTTTTATACGGGCTCATCTTTCATCATCACTTACACCCTCTGTTCTTAGTGTATCTGAATGTGTGACTACAAAAGGCAGATATTGAGAAAACAGATTGTAGACACCAGCTTAAAGGAAATGGATACATATGGGAATCTCTGGAGTGATTCTAATGTATATATGGGGCATAAATGTACAATGAAGTTTAAAGAAATAGGATGAGACCATTGAGACCATTGAAAATTGGAGCAGATACTTTATGACATTTTTATTTTTTTACTTTAGTTACGCTTTAAGGCAACAAATGAAACCTAATGCTTTCAAAGTGAATTAATACCACTCATTAGGATATAAAGCCAAAGCAGTTTTTCTCCAAGATCCAGATGAGAAAAGACGGCACCAAACACAAGATTACAATAAATTACCATGCACAGAACCGTCTTTATATAAACAGACCCCTGGCTTCCAAATCCGCTAAGAAAAAATAAAGACTGCTTTTAAGATATTTAAAGTGTATTATTAGGCAGCACTGTTATTCCCAACAATGCCGACTCTGAGGCGTCATTACGCCGGAGATTATTCAGCTGCAGTAAAACGGTCATTCTTAGAATTTGTTAGTTCTTTGCGGAGAGATAAATCAAATGTGAGCTCTTTAATTCTGTTTGGAGAAGGATGAAAATAATAATACAAACAACATATCATTTGAACTTGTTAATATTCAAAGACTTCACAGAGACACTGAGAAGAACTACGGAGGTCTTTTAAATGCTCAGTGAGCACCAAATACAAACATACCACTTATGCTGACTTCACGGAAATGGTAGTCAAAAATATATTTAGCAGCAATGTGGAATGTCTGTCTGTTTTGTTTCAGATGCACTTTCATATCTCCTTAGACCCAGTTTGACAGTATGGTCTCCCGCTGACTTGGCACAATCCACAGGCAGCTTAACTCTTCAAAAAGGCACAGAAGTTGAATCCAACACAATTTTACCTACTGCTAACTGTAGTACAGAGGATGTTTTCCAGTCTTTTGAAGTGTAAGAAGACAATGTGGTTAGTTTACAAAAACTGGAGAGTGCGCAATCTGGTGAAGCTGTGCATGTTAGCCAATCAGTTTCTAACTTTAGCTTGTTCAGATAAAGTCATTCTAAACCCTCATTTTATTAAAAAAAACCCATTCAGATTAAATTAGAAAAATAGAAATGAAAGGTAAAACATTTGTCTATAGATAAAAAAAAATGATATACCCTTTTTCCACTTTTTATATAAGTGATCACATTTCCTCTTTTCTCAGCTGCATAAAAAGCTAGGGGAGGAGAAACAGCAGGACACTGATCTCCTCATTGAATGGCTGTGCAGGGGGGAGGGGTGTCAGGACATTTCTGATAATTGGAAGAGGGCACACTGAGAACTGACCACACAGCACAGCTAGAGAACTGACCACATTGTGTTCTCCTACTTAGGCTGGCCATACATGATACAATTTTCTTGAAATTTTTGGTTTAGATTTACCAAAAACCATATAATAGGAGGTCAAACCTAACAACACTTTCAATTGTATCCAATTAGGCAGGTTCTTGTACTACATAGTTGAAGGTAAATCTAAAGTAAATTGGGCAGAAATTGGACAGAAAATTGTATAGTGTATGGCCAGCCTATGTGTGGTCTGTTTTTTATAGGAAAGCAGAGGGACTGGCAGGAACACCAGGGATTTCACACAGGAAGCAGTACAAAGAGAACAGGGTTTACATATTTTTAAAGTTTTGACAACAAAACATCGAAGCTGATTGGATTCTATGCAGAGCTGCACCAGATTTTGCACTCCAGTTTTAGTTAATCAGCCCCAATGTCTTTCCTAAGCCCTGTCTCTGTAAATATCTAACACTGACTGAGGGAACATGGAAGATATAGGGAAGGTCTAGCTAAGACTAAACTAACTAGCACTAAACAGGAGGACAGAGGAAGATGCAAAAGTCACATTATTAAACAAGTTGTAGTGGCACAAAACTGCCACTAGATTTTAGTCTACTACAGAAAAATGATAACCTCAGGCAATTCAATACAAGACATAAAAATACATGAAAGTGGGGCAGAACACTGTCAGTGCAAAACTTTATATTGCTGTAAAAGCCAGCATGGTGTTTTCTAAAGTTCTTACAACACTGAGGCCCAGGGTTCAAATCTCACAGAATCATTTGCTTCTAAAATGTGAACTGTCATTGTCTTGTGTGTTTTGTTATTTAAAGTGTTACTAAACCCAGGACCCTGCATTAACTATATCTGGTCTCGCACAGTACACACAACATGGAAATGCAATTACTTTAGTAAATATAAACTGCTAAAATACCTTTTCTCATCAGCAGTATACAGCAGTCTTGTGACTTCTATCAGTGTCTGTCCGAACACTGGTTAAAGCTTGTAGGAGGAGTTTTCATTCTCCTTTGACTGTCCTATGAGGCTGCATAACCCCTAACCCTCTGTCTGGACAGTGCTGATTGGCCCTGTGCTGATCACATGCTCCCTCCCAAAAAAAGAAAAACTCTCTAGCAATACACACCAAACAGAGCATGTGTAGAGTGTCTCCTAGGGCTCTGTACTATTAGCAGATGGATTGGGGACAGTAGAAGAAGGGGAGGATCAGATAAGTCAGGATCAAACAACCTTTTTACACAATGCGGAGGATTAACCCCTTAGGTTCCACAGTGAGTATAACAAGCATGCTTTACTGCATATACAGACTGATTTTACTGTTGTGGGTTTAGTAACACTTTTATGAAGGTCAACTGTGTTTAAAAGTGAACTTTAGCCTTCCTTTATAAACAACTTCAATCATCACCAATTCCCTTAACGCCTGATTCGTACTGTCATTTGCCTGCCTCTCACAGCTTTTAGTTGTCTCTGCCATCAGTCATTTTGTTCTGGGCATAATATGTGTAGTGATGTGATAATTACTCTGTCTGTTTATTGACTGTAGTACTGCAGATCATCTGAATTACATCTCTGGTTGCCCTCCACTAAAGTAAACATAGGGGCAGAGGTCACCCAGTGATGTAATTGTCCAAATCTGGTCAAATCTGGGGGGGGGGGTGAATCTGTCATTCTGCGCTAAACAAGCAGTAGCCTGTAGAAGATAAAGAATGTGGCTACATATAAAAGAACATATTCCTGGCATCCCTTCAGATATGCATGCTCGAGCAACTGATCAACAGATTGCAAAGCCGAAGTCTGCAGCATCCTGTGTTTAGCAGGCAGCATGCACATCTAAAGAGATGCCAAGGATGTTTTTTCATGTGATGAACTTGAACGAAGATCCAAAGCAGAATGTTGTGATGGTCACAGAAGCCTGTCAGTCTCTCAAGTCATATCGAGAACAGTGGACAGACCCCATGATTACGCCACTGGGTCGCCAAATCAAGATGATTTAATTGAAACATGTCACTTGCATGTTGACCAAGAGGAGGGAAGAACAAGTGAAGGTGTTACATGTATACATTACACCTCAGCTTCAATGCACAGCTCTAGGCAGTTCCTAAATATCTACATTTAAATGTTCTACTCTTGTGAGAAGATAGTCAATGGTGTTAGGCTGGAAGGAGTTAACACTCCAAATGCACCATAGAAGAAACAAATAGCCGCACCCTGGTCACATCACAAATGTTAGTAACTTTCTTCTACAAACCACAGCGACAGTCCCTGCCAATAGACCACCTCCTTTGATGCGCTTTAGCCTCATGGGCTTAATTGTAGAAGTTCTGTGGAATAAAACATTGAACATTGTGTGCAACTATGTTACATTTTCTACAGAAGAATATACTGAAAATTTTAAGCAGACAGTATTACTTAGGCCCCTTTCACAGAGGGTGAACTCTGTCCTGATCAGCAAGGGATCAGCTCACAGATATTGATCAGAGCTTAGCAGGTGGATGACACATCTGTGTCCGCTCAGTTTCTGCAGAATCAGCTCTGCTCTATGGCCAACTGTTTACACCCAAGTATAATCCAATCTGATGCGCCTGAAAGGAAGAGGACAGATCACTTTCCTTTTTTTTCAGCGGGCCGGATCGGACCCGAGGTAGGACACAAGTCCACTTATACCCACCTGTCCATAGGGGTGATGGACCATCCGATCAGGTCCACCTGAAAGATGTACAGGCGAGCCTGATCAGATCCGCTGTGTGCAAGGGGCCTTACTGGGTTCCATGGTCCTGCCACAATGTGTGGTCTACTTCTCTCTAGTGTCGGAATATATTCCTACATCATTATGTACAATGCAGGGCCAGCAGCCACCACATTGTCTGTGATTATATCGGTAAGAGAAGCAGTGACAAGAATGGCTGAAGACTGGAAAAAAAGTGACTTTGGATGAACAGGCATCACAACCAAAATCAACAGGGAAGACGACTGCAGGGCCATGATATGTAAAACTCTGTGTAAAATCATCTTCTGGAACAGGGGTCTTCAAATGTTATAAGAAAATGGCAGATTACTCTCCCTCAGACTTTAAGAGGGCTAGGCTGTGGCCAGTGAGAGTAGAAAATGCCCCAGTGTCAGTGGAAGTAGACAATAATTCAGAATTGGTGGTCAGTAGGAATAAGAGGAATAATGACCCGTCATTGGTATTAGTTGGAGGAACAGTGCCCCATCATTGGTATTAGTTTGGAGAAATAGCGCCCCATCATTGGTATAAGTTGGAGGAATAGTGCCCCATCATTGGTATTAGTTGGAGGAATAGTGCCCCATCATTGGTATTAGTTGGAGTAATAGTGCCCCATCATTGGTATAAGTTGGAGGAATAGTGCCCCATCATTGGTATTAGTTGGAGAAACAGCGCCCCATCATTGGTATTGGAGGAATAGCGCCCCATCATTGGTATTAGTTGGAGGAATAGTGCACCATCATTGGTATTAGTTGGAGAAATAGTGCCCCATCATTGGTATTAGTTGGAGAAATAGCGCCCCATCATTGGTATTAGTTGGAGGAATAGTGCCCCATCATTGGTATTAGTTGGAGGAATAGTGCCCCATCATTGGTATTAGTTGGAGGAATAGTGCACCATCATTGGTATTAGTTGGAGGAATAGTGCCCCATCATTGGTATTAGTTGGAAAAATAGTGCCCCGTCATTGGTATTAGTTGGAGGAATAGCGCCCCATCATTAGTATTAGTTGGAGGAATAGTGCCCCATCATTGGTATTTTTTGGAGGAATAGGGCCCCATCATTGGTATTAGTTGGAGGTATAGTGCCCCATCATTAGTATTAGTTGGAGGAATAGCGCCCCATCATTGGTATTAGTTGGAGAAATAGTGCCCCATCATTGGTATTAGTTGGAG